>NW_017672408.1:133338-169945 GCF_001879085.1 Nicotiana attenuata | reverse complement strand
GTTCAGGTTCAAGATTCGAGCTTGTTTTATGATTTTTACTTGGCTTATTTATTGTTGATATTATTGTATTTTGTGAACCTTTGTGCTAAATGCTATCTGTTTACCGCTTTAATATTGTTGAATTGTATATAATTGTCTTCTTAAGCCACCCCTTCTGAGTCTTCTGAAAATGGTGCATACGTTCGCGTAGCCCGCTTTTTCTGTAGAAATTATACCAAATAGAGCGAGGCTGGGCAAGAGACAAGGCCGGGCAGACTTTAGTGCTCCCGGTACGTCGCCCCCTCCTCGGCCCCAGTTGTCTGCTCGGGTACCCCAAGTCTAGACCAAAACCCCAGGATTTAAACTTAGAAAAACACAGCTCCATGCTGGATCCCTAGTAGGAGCGCTTGTTTGCATCTCGTGCATTTGACTTAGGGGACTCAACACAGGGGTTGGGTCCATCTAGGACAGGTGTACCCAAAATAACAGACCATCATGATGCATTCTATGTGCTACGTGAACATTTATTTGTTTTGGCTTGCATGCTGACCGGCTAGATATGAAAAGAAAAGAGAGGGAAAAATTAAAAAGAGAGAAAAAGACCAAGAGTGATGAAGAAATAAAGCCTGGCTCTAAAACTCGATATTTGAAAATACCCCGAAACTCTGCTGAATTTTTCAAAAATAGTTATTTCTAAAAATCAAAGCTGGCCGAACTACGCGAGTTTGATTCTCACCGGATGTGGGATACGTAGGCAACCTACATAAGGTCCGGCCTTATTTTTGAGAAAGAAAAGAAGAAAAAGAGAAATTAGGGGGTCAAATAAATGTAGTTTGGAAGTTTGGTCAAAATAAGCTGATTCAGTGTCGGCAATGTTTTAAACCGTTCTTGCCGAAATAGCCTTAGAGTATTCTTCAGTTGTCGAAGGGCTATCTTCGTAAACGAATGGACAAGGTTGAGAAGTGTCATAAAATAAACCCTCCCCGGCCTCAAAATTCGTATGGAATTAGGAAGGGGCCACATTTGCAGAAATAGCCATTTGGTTAAAATTGGCATATCAAGGAAGGGAGTATGGTCTTTTGTTTTAAAATTAGAAACCTATTTTCAAAAGGGTCTACTGGAGTCAACCCTAACCCTACCCTTCTACAGGAACAGATGAATATTATCCAAGATCCGCCAGAAGTGATCAGGGAGCAGGCTCGGGTACATTTGCGCATGTGGTGGAATGATTTAGATCAGGATGGTCAGAAGTGGGTGAGAAAGCAACTGGGCGCTCTTATAGACATCTGGGAGATTAAACCACGGGACGATCTGATCAAAGCTCTGATAACTTTCTAGGACCCCACCCTAATGTTTTTCGCTTCTCAGATTACCCCTACCTTGGAGGAGATTGCCGGGTACATCGAGTTTGGACGAGATTTGAGGAAGCAACAACTTATATTTCCAAGGGCTCCGTCGGTGCACAAGTTTTTTGACCTCTTAAATATCAGTAAGCAGACAAGTAAAAACCGCGTAAGCGACGGGTGTTGTGCTTTCCATTTCTTATACTTCAGGTTTGGGCACTCTTCTGGTTTTGAAGCACATGAAAAGGGGTTGAGCAACAAACAAGATAAGGGTCTTTGGCAACTTCATCGCCGGTTTGCATTTATTGTGGCATTCTTGGGGATAATGGTTTTTCCAAATGAGAAAGGGACAGTGGATATTCGTATGGCTAGAATTGAGCAAATCCTCACTACCATGAAAGATCATACACTTGCCCCGTTGGTACTGGCAGATATCTATCGTGTGTTGACTTTAGGCAAAGCCGGGGCACAATTCTTTGAAGGTTGTAATATCCTCCTACAAATGTGGATGATCGAGCATCTTCGCCATCATCCCGGATTCATGAGTTATGGCTCAAGCCCAGATAACTTCATCATCAGTTACGAAGAAAGGGTAAAGGACTACAATGTGCCAGAAGGATTTGAAGCATGGGTGTCTCATTTGAAAGCTCTCAAAGCAAGACAGGTTGAGTGGTCTATAGGATGGCTCCTGAAAATAGAAGCCATATACATGACTGCTACCAAAGGCTACTTGAGATTAATGGGTGTAAGAAGTATTCAGCCATATGCACCACAAAGGGTCCTGAGACAGTTGGGGAGGTATCAGATTGTGCCCGAAGATGAAGATCTAAGTACTCAGGTCATAGAGTTGCATCCAGAAGCCGCATTGCCCGAGGCTTTAGTTCAACAGGATTGGAATAGCTGCTGGTATCTTAAAAATGGCACCCAGGTATCAGATGGCGCAAAGGGAGAAATGGATCCAAACTATGCTGCTTGGTTTGAGAAGAGGTCTTGTGTGAACAATGAGCCGGAACCCGAACCTGAGAGGCTTGCCAAAAGACCTCATGTGCAAGCTTTTGACGACAAAATACAAGAAATATTAGCATGGAGAGAAAAGGAAAAGGCATATCAAGCTGAGATTCATGCCTTGAAAGAAAAGCTGAGAAACTTGGAATTCAACAATGATCTCCAAGCCCAAGAAGTCGAAGGTGAGAGAAGAAAATTGGTTCAAGAGAATGAAGCTCTTAAAGCCCAAATCTGGAAAATGAAAATAGTAATTGAAAACCCGGGCAGGAGTAGAAAAGATGAAAAGCTCATCTACAATCTTACCCAGAAGACACGTGATTTCGAGGATGAGTTGCAAAAGACCGAAGTGGAGCTAGCAAATGCTCGAGCTAAGTTAGCCAAGGATGCAGGGGAACGAGCCAGTCTCATCCGTCAGCTGAAGGAGAAATATGACAAGGGGATGGTAAGTATGAAGAAAAAGGTCAAGATCATTGAAAATGAAATGGCTAAGCAGGAAAGAGACTTCGAGGCCGAAAGGGAGCATTGTTATGCCTTGATAGCGCGGTTGGAAAGGGATCTGCGACAATTTCAAGAACAGAGCCATGCAGCTGAGCAAACTTTGGAAGCTAGAGCCCGGCAAGTTGGGTATTTATTGCAAGAGAAGGGTAGGATCCGTGAGAGGGTCAGGGCGATTGCAGAGTACATCGTGGTAAAATGTCAAGCATGTGAAGACATGACCCGCACCACTTTCTTCGCGGCAGTCATGACATTTGTCCAGCAGGTAATGAGAGATTTGGAAAGGCTCCAAGGGGATCTTACAAATGGGCCCGCAGCAGAACCAAACAACACCCCGAGGGCTTCAGGAATTTTTAAGGCTTTAATGTATTCGTGATCTTTGTTTGAGTCGGTACTTTCTGTTTTGAGTCTGTTTAGTCGTTTTGGAGTCTGTTAGGTCCTTTGAATTGATGTTTAAAAAAGTTTGAGTCTGTGAGTCTTGAGTCATTATAGTCAAAGTGTTTGAAGAATTGAAAATCCCAAAAATATTTTTGTTATTTATTTCCCCAAGAACTACGCTTGGTCTGATTCATGCAAGGTCATGATACATAGGCAATCTCCATAGGATTCGACCATAACCAAGAGAAAGAAAAAGAGTGATTAAAAAAAAAAGAGAAAAGAAAAAGGAAAAAGAGAGGAAAAACAAGAGAGAAAAGAAAAAGAAAAGAAAAAGAGAGAAAATAAAAATCGTGAGAAGGAAACAATGGAAAAATAAGAGAGGGAAATGAGAGAATAAAAACAAAGAGAAGAGGAAGGCAAGAATGAAAAAAAAAGAGAAAAAGGGAAGTTGCAAACGGAAATAAGGAAAGCTGGGATGACGCAAGCAACCGATCAAATGCATAATAGAAACGGTTAACTGCTTAGGTGTATTCATTCCCCAAAATGTGCGGTTACCAATCTGTTAAAGCCCTAATCGTTAACAAGGTTGTTGATGTATTGAGCCCAGGCAGGTGGTTAGTTGACTGGCATTCTAGCAACTCACTCCTACAACACCCGGTCAAAAAAACAAGTTGATCATGGCCAACCAGGAACTTGACGCGAGTGTTATCGATCCTTCGAGAGAGGTGGAAGAGTTGGATGTTAATGTGATGAAAGAAGAGATGTATAAACTCAAACAACAGATGGCCGAGATGTATCAAGCATGGGCAAAAAAGGCGCCCGATATCAACCAGAATCCATTGACGGCCCATCATGAGACAAATATGATCGAGATAGTGCATAAGGGAGGGGAGCCTAAGAAGCCTTCACAGACCGTCATGATGATTCGGTCCAGTGAGATCGGGCCGGTTGAAAAGTCAACAAGTGGGAAATCAGTGATCAGGTTGGGCGGGACAAACAGTGAACCATCTACGGTAGTCAAGAAAGGGTCCTCAAGTGAGGTTGCAATGAAACAAGAAAGGGCAAAAGTGGTTGTGCCAGGAGTGTCGAACAAGCCTGTCGTGATTGTGGAGGGTGCCCACACAGATCCTGTCATTGTCAAGCCAGGTGCTGGGAAGCGCCCAGTAACAACAGTTCCTAGTTCTGTGGTTGATCTTGATAAAGAGTTGATTGAAAGGTTCGAGAAGATGTTCGACGATGTGAACATGGTTGGAGAAGGTTCTAGCAAGGTGGATGTGCAATTTGTTGGGCGAAGTGCAAAGATTAACAATCGCGAAGTTACTCCTCTCCCTACTCGGAGGGAGTTTTGGTAGTCGGCTTTGATTTTCTTTCTGTTTTTCTGGATTATTCCAGGGTTGCAATTCTGATTCTATGTTCTGTCCGTTTGGATGTGTTAAACCTTGTTATCTTTAATTTCAATGAAATGCAATTTCCCTTCTTCATCACTCCTGATAGTTTTATTTTTGTTTTTCTTTTCTTTCTTGTACAGTTCTTTCTATGCTGGTTTCAATGACATGACATGCATGAGGAATCTTCGGCCCAGTTTTAAAAGCCAAGATAATTCTGAAAAGTTGAAATCCCATCCCTTCGGATTGTCGCTGAAGCCAAAATTGATGATGATGAGTGGGTCAGAACCCTCCTTAGCAATTGAGTTTGATCGACGAGAAAATATTGGCGGCAGTGTGTCATGGCCAATTGTATTAACAAAGAATGGCAAGAGCATATAATGAGAAGGTGCATCCACGGAAGTTCGAAGTGGGTCAGCAAGTGTTGAGACGTATCTTTCCACATCAGGCTGAGGCCAAAGGCAAGTTCGCCCCAAATTGGCAGGGGTCGTTCATCGTGACAAAAGTGTTGTCCAATGGTGCTTTGTATTTAACAGAGATAGAAGGCAAGTGTGTTGAAATGGCCATCAATTCCGATGCGGTCAAGAGATAGTATGTATGATTCTCTTTGGTTTAATTGTATTTGTTTGTACTTGGCACGTTTTGAAGATTGAAATGACGAAGGCATTTTGTTTTGCTATCTAAACACTTTATCCTTTGTTACCCCTTTGAGCCTTATTTATTTTCTTTCATACCCTCTTTCAGAATCAGTAGTAAAGATCAGAAACACAAGCGTGAAAGATAAGTAAAAGGAAAGAGAAAAGAAAAGAATGAAAAGAGAGGGAAGGAAAAAGGAAGAAGAAAAGAGAAAAAAAAGAGAAGAGAAGAGAAAAGGAAAGAATGGAATAGAAGGAAAAGAAAGAAAAAGAAAAAAAGAATGAAAAAGAAAAAGAAAAGGGGAAAGAAAAAAGAAAGAAAAGTCACAACAACAAAGTAATTTTTATGACATGAACTACGTTCGACCTGATTCCTTTTAAGGATACGTAGGCAGCCTCACGGTTCAGTCCCATCATAATAAAAATCAAAAGCCCCCAAGCAAGAAACTAGGGCAAAAGTTGCGGTTGTGCAAGAGATTTGATTCCGAAAGTTGTAATTTTGAACCCATTTGATTTATTTTGAGCCTTTGATACCCTTTCTTTCTAACCCTGTCCAAAAGCATGCATTACGGTCCAAAGAAAGACCTTTTGATCAGTCTTTAAGAAATGCCCAATCAAGCAAGAAGAGGTGATTCATGTCAGGGACAACACTCTGGTCCAAGCAGAAAAATGATGAAAATGAGAGAGTCTTATTGGTGAAAACCCTCACGGGCACCGTAAGGCGACGCGAGCTGAGAGAAATGAAAATGAGAGAGTCTTATTGGTGAAAACTCTCACGGGCACCGTAAGGCGAAAGTGAGTTGAGAGAAATCACAAAGGAGAGAGTCTTATTGGTGAAAACCCTCACGGGCACCGTAAGGCGAAAGTGAGTTTTCAAATGAGAGAGGTCTGTAGGTGAAAACCGTTCAGGACACCGCAGGATGAACAAGGTTAGGGTTTGGTTGAAGAAATCAAGTTATGGAATTCTGGGGCAACAAAGCATGGCAATCGAAAGTTGATTGGTTGGACGGATTGGGCCGATTAGTCCGAAATGCATGTCATGATCAATGGTACCAGCTGTTCCACTCAGATAAGTCTCTTTTCCTTTTCTTTCCTTTTTGTAAGTCGTCCGGTTTTGGATTCTCTTTATCCTTAACTCTCAAGGTCATTGCATTTCATTCCTTTTGAGGTTTGTTCTTTAAGATGTTTCAATGTCAGTCTTGTTCAAAACAAAGAAGAAAGGATGTCAAGGCTCACTACCAGTTTCCCAATTGCAAAGCACAGCGGGGCCAGAACGTACCAAAGCTGGCATGATGCAAAGTAAGATACAAAGGGTCACCAGAAGTTTTGTCGATGGATTGGTTGGGTAATTTTATGGGAGATGCAAAGTTTCAGATAAAAGGGGTCAGAGATGTGAAACAACAGTCTGGGTATAAGACACTCGGGTCATCGAAGGTCATGGGGTTTGAAAGTCAGTCAGAAAGTCAAGCGGTTCAGGGCCAGTTCGGGAAGCAGGTCAAAGCAAAACACAACAGCGGAGACATCTTCAGCAAGAATGCCATCAACTAACCGCCATTTTAAACTGACAAGATTTTTCTTTGATTGAAACAGGGGCAGAAAGTTTTCGTTTGTTTCGGAGAAATCCTCCGTAAGGAAAGGCAGCACCAAACAGGTATGACCGGAAACTCTCAGGACCTTCCTGAAAAATAGGGCTTAGATAAATTTCAAAACAAATCATAGAAGAATGTAAGTTGATTGCAAAGTTGCATGTTTAAGACAGGATTCAATTAGGAGTTTTCAGGACCCCTCCCTGAATAATGGGACCACATTTTAAGATTTCCATCAGATAGCGAGATGTAGCATAAATTCTGTTGTAGCGTAGTATGATTCAGTCGTAAAAGTGTCAGTCTTTAGGATAAGCCTTGATTTGATTTTCAGGACCTTCCTGGATAATAGGATTAGTTTAAGACCTTTTAGATAACAAATGTAGTGGGAGTAATACCTTTAGAAGATATAACTTAGGTTTGTAATTGTTGTTCACTTAGGAGTTGTTACGACCTCCCTGGATAATAGGACTTAGCTTTCAAATTCTTAATAATAGTTGGTAGAATGATTCAGTTCAACACTCACCCATGTGCCCAGCTACCAAACTGGGGCAGAAAATTTTCTTTATTTTGTCTATTTTGTCGAAGTCAGGAGCCCGCCTGGAGAACAGAGGCATACATTTCAAGTTTCAGCAGTCAGGAGCCCGCCTGGAGAACAGAGGTATACATTTCAAGTTTCAGCAGTCAGGAGCCTGCCTGGAGAACAGGGGCATATATTTCAGTGTTTCAGCAGTTAGGAGCCCGCCTGGAGAACAAAGGCATGCATTTAAAGTTTTAGCAGTCAGGAGCCCGCCTGAAGAACAGAGGTATTACAATTCAAATTTTAGTTTTCAAATTCTTACTAATATCTGGTAACATGATGCCCAGCCACCAAACTGGGGCAGAACATTTTCTTTGTTTTGTCTATTTTGTCGAAGTCAGGAGCCCGCCTGGAGAACAGAGGCATACATTTCAAGCTTTAGCAGTCAGGAGCCCTCCTGGAGAACAACGGCATACATTTCAAGTTTCAGCAGTCAGGAGCCCGCCTAGAGAACAAAGGCATACATTTCAAGTTTCTGCAGTCAGGAGCCCGCCTGGAGAACAGAGGCATACATTTCAAGTTTCAGCAGTTAGAAGCCCGCCTGGAGAACAGAGGCATAGATTTCATGTTTCAGCAGTCAGGAGCCTGCCTGGAGAATAGAGGCATACATTTCAAGTTTCAGCAGTCAGGAGCCCGCCTGGAGAACATAGGCATACATTTCAGTGTTTCAGCAGTCAGGAGCCAGCCTGGAGAATATAGGCATGCATTTCAAGATTTAGCAGTCAGGAGCCCGCTTGAAGAACAGAGGTATTATAATTCAAATTTTAGTTTTCAAATTCTTACTAATATCTGGTAACATGATGCCCAGCCACCAAACTGGGGAAGAAAATTTTCTTTGTTTTGTCTATTTTGTTGAAGTCAGGAGCCTGCGTGGGGAACAGAGGCATACATTTCAAGTTTCAGCAGTCAGGAGCCCGCCTGGAGAACAGAGGCATACATTTCAAGTTTCAGCAGTCAGGAGCCCGCCTGGAGAACAGAGGACTACATTTCAAGTTTTAGCGGTCAAGCATCACTCGGAGAAAGGGCAAAACATCTCAGATCACAATTCAAGGCAGCAACAAAAGGATGTCGCCGGGAGAATACAAGTCAACAAGGCAACAAGAACCACAAGAGCAAGTTTGAAGATATATATAGGATCTTTTGTAATTCATAGATCATAGCTTAGTCTAGTTTCTTTTTATTTTTGACATGGTTTAATAAGGGGGTTTAGTAAGCAGTAGCAGCAGCAGCAACAGTGAAATCACAGCTTCATGGTAGTCCCAGCTACCAAATCTTCTTGAACTACACTGACCTGATGCTGCCTCGAACTCAAGAGGGATAGACACATCTACCTCAGTGACTTCAGATGGTTGGATCTGGACTATGATGGGGTTGAGAGTAACTGCTGGCTTCTTTGGATCATCTCCCTCTGTGATCAACCCGATGGATTCCTCGGGATCCCAATCATCCTCCATTTAAATCATGTGAATACCCCCGCCCTTATGGTCCGGCAGAGGGTTGTTGCGGACATTTGGGCCCGGTTCCATTGCCACAATAATCTTATTATCGATCAGAGAATGGATCTTGTCTTTCAAAGAACGACATTCTTCGATGGTGTGCCCTTTCATGCCGGAGTGGTATGCACAGGATTTGTTTGGGTTAACCCACTGAGAAGGGTTCTCAGGGGTTGTAGCAGGGATGGGGGTGACATAACCGGCGGCTTTGAGTCTCTCATATAGCTGGTCAATGGGTTCAGCAATGGCTGTATATTGTTTGGGAGGCCTGCGGTCAAAATTTGGTCGGGGTCTAGGGAAGTTCTGACGGGCAGGAGGTAACTGATAGTGGGATGGTTGAGCATTATAAGTTTTGTATACAAGTGCGGGTTGGGAATATCTGGGCGAAGTAGGCTGATATATGGGAGGCGGAGATGGTTGATAGGCGGGTGGTGAGGGTGCTTGGTAGTTCGGAGTAGGCTGATATGTGAGTGGAAGTGTTAGGTAGGTTTGGTATTTGATAGGAGATTTAGTTCTTTGTGCAACCATCACGGCTCCCACGTCCCTCTTTTTGGACACATCACCGGACTACAAGGCCTTATTTGTAGCTTGCAAGGCCTCGAAGTTTGTAACCACACCGCTCTTAATGCCTTCTTCAATCCGTTCCCCCAGTTTGATAATGTCAGAGAATTTGTGGCTCCCGATCATCATTAGTCGTTCATAGTATTGCGGGTCTTGGGCCCGAACAAAGAATTTGTTCATCTGTTCCTCTTCTAAGGCAGGTCTGACCTTAGCAGCTTCGGACCTCCAGCGAGTAGCATACTCGCGAAGTGTTTCTGTAGGCTTCTTCTTTAGATTATGAATATAGAACACATCTGGCGCATTCTCGGTGTTAAACCTGAACCTTTCTATGAAATCGGACGCCATGCATACCCAGCTTGACCATTTCTTTTGATCCTGGATGATGTACCAAGACAGCGCATCTCCTTTTAGGCTCCTCATGAACAGCTTCATACGGATTCTCTCGTCTTTCCCTACCCCAACCAGCATGTCACAATATGTCCTCAAATGGACCCTTGGATTGCCTGTACCGTCAAACATCTCGAACTTCGAAGGTTTCTACCCCTCGGGTAGTTCGACATCGGGTTGTATGCAGAGATCTTCACAATTCAGTCCTTCAATTCCCTTGTTTCCTTCAACGCCCTGAATTTGGCTAGTCAATTTCTTAAGTTCTTCAGCCAGGTTCCCAATGAGCAAATCTTTATCATCAGACTCGGGTGTGCTTGAGATTGGTTGGGTGGAGAGTGGCATGGTCTCTACGTAGATGGAGGTGTTATGGTTGTGAGCACGTAATTTTTGCCCTATATGAATTACTCCCAGAAATTAAAAACAAAATAACTTCTTTTAGTGTTTGCAATTTTGTGGATTTTTGTGACATTTTCTGTTAATTGTTTGCATTTTTGTTTGTGCATTTTAATAAGTGAAAAATACAAAAAATATGTTGCATTTGCATTTAGGGTTTAACTTTGCATTTTTAAGAATTAACTAGTAATTAAGTTATTTTATAAAAAGGAAAAATCACAAAATAGTTTAATTTGCACTTTTGGAGTTAATTTTGATTTTAGTAGTTTTTCTTTTTTATTTGTTAGTTGTGGTAATTATCATTTAGGTTTAATTATTATTTTCAGGATAATTAGATGTTAGGAATTAATTAAGATTTAAGTTTAATTTTGAAAAAAGAAAAGAAAAAGAAAACAAAAGAGGAAAACAAAGAGAACTAGAAATTTGGGCCATTTTAACTCAAAACCCCCAAGTCCAATGCCTTCCTAACCCACCTGATGCCCAACCCGCTTAGCCATAACCCGCCCAGTCGCCCAATTCATAACATAAACGAACAAATCCCCAATCTCCCAACTCAGGCGCGTACTGGAAGGTTCTGAAGGCGGATTGGCTGGATGATGAGTGAGGCGTTGGATTGATCTCATTCAATCCGAGCCCTACACTCATCAGGGATTCGCTTCAAATAGGGCCACTTCCAATTTTGAAAAGAGGGGAAAAATTTCAGGATGGGAGAGAATTTTGGAGATTTTTCAGAGGGGATTGAGAGAAAAGTTCTAAGGTGAGAAAAGTTCTAAGGTTCTAAGGTGTGAAATTTCTGATTTTCATTTTTATTTTCTCTTGATTTCTTGTGTTCAAAGTTGATCGATACATAGCTTTATTTTTGGGATTTTTTTTAGTTTAGTTTCAATTCCAGAAAAAAAAATACAAAAAAAATATAGTGGTTCGATTTCTCCTGCGCCTTTACTTCTTCATCTATTTTACTCTGGATTTATGGTGTAAAGTATGGAGTTTGAATGAGTCATTTGTAGACTCGAGTTAAGATCGAAGCTCATTCGTGGTTACTAGTTTCTGTTTCTTGGCTGCTGCTGGCTTTGGATTTTCACTGCTGAATTTTCTTGTATTTCTGCTCCTGAGATTAATTGAAGTTTGAGGATTCAGGTTCATTTCTAATCTCCTGTAGCCTATCTTTGGTGTTTGATTAAAAGATGTATTGAGAGTTTGAGTTCATCTGATTTAGAACTGTATAAATCTTGGTGACTGTTGGTCGTAATGTGTTTGTTTGCCATTTGCACGAGTATTTCTGGTTTGGTTTGGCTGTGTATATGTCAACTGATTTTTGAGTTTGTCCTTTGATGTTCATTGATTGCTGTCGATCCCGTCAGTTCGACTCAGCATTTAGAACTGTTACGATTCTTTGTTAAATTCTAGTCGAGTTGTTTTTTTCGTGATTACTTCAGTTCTTCAAAAGGTTCCTTTTGGTTAAGTTAGAGTTTCAAAAAACAAAAATGAGTAAATATTTGCTGTTGCAGTTTGAATTTTGAGTGAGTGCTGAAACCATCTTTGAGATGCTGAGAATTCGAAAGCCTCTTATGGTTTGAATCTGAAATGTTGGAAATCCTTTTCGGGCTTCTTCTTTTCACTTTTGGATTCTGTTGATATATGCTAGCAATTTAGCTAAGAATCAGTTTAAATTCGTGTCAGTTTCGCGCTAGATTTATGTGTTTCTTGATGATTCGAGTTTGAAACTATCCTAGTTCATTGTTGATAAAGATCCATGTGTGCTTCTTTGATATGGTTTGAGTTGTTTGTGACATTCATCTTTCAAGATTCCAAAAGATAAGCTAAAAAAAGAAACCCACTGATTTGAGTTCAAGTTTGAAATTCCGGCGAGCTTCAGGTTGGTCAATGGTCGCTGTTCATGGGTTACGTTTCAGTTCGTCCGTGTTTCTGTCGTTCTCAGGGAGTTCAAGTCAGTAGGGTTGGTCATCGAGTGTCGGGATCATAGTTCCGATTCTGATTATTGCTGTCCCTGTTTTTCTTTCTTTCTAAATCTCGGATCCAGATTTGCTATTTGAGGTAGACTGTTTTAGTTATAATAGTGAAGTACGACGTTTTTGGTTGAGGTTCATTTCTTTCTTAATCTGATATAGTTCGCTCCTTATTCCCTGAATGTGCTTTGTTAGTATTCAGTTTGTTTATACCCCATTGCATTTGATAAGTGTTCAGATTTGAGTAATTCATATCAGTTAATCTCCAAGCTACTGCTATATACTTGATTGCTTTGGCGCATTTTGAGAATTCTGCTGGCTTCATCGGGTTCACGAGATCTTTGAAATGTTCAGTTCTTGTTCTTTGAAATTATAGGAATTGTGCCTATTGATCTTGAGAAATAGGAAAAAAATAATGTTAAGTACTCATTACCTAGCACTGTTGTAACTAGCTCAAGGGTGTGGATGAGAAAAATTTAATATTGCACTCACAATCAAGAGAAAAGAACGGCCTCCTCCTTCAGTGATTTCACAAAATCGGCCATTCCCTAATAATTCCTTTAAGTCTTAGCACCTCATCCCTTTCCTTTTCTTAATGGACCTCAATTTGAACATTCTTGGATATGCAAAAAGATTTGGAGGAATTTTTGAAAACATTGTTTGCTGATGCTTTTAGAAAGGCAGAAGAGACACTGAACCTCATTGGCAACTCAAATTTATTATTGGAAGGTATTGTTTTTGACGCTATGAAGAATGGTATATCCTCTTCTGTGCTATACCGTTGTGAAGCTATAGAGTCTATACATGACTTGGGGTTAAGTTCGCGTTCTTGTCTTAATAGAAATTAAAAATTACATCGTGATTGTGTATACGTTCGCGTAACATAATTACGGTTCTAAAAACTAATTCAGAGTATGTGTTCGCGCAACTTCGATCAAACCTTTCTTAATAATAAATTTGTTATTAGTATAATCTTCTTTAATTAAGTGTAGTGTGCCATCCATAATTAAATCACATATGGCCCTCGTATTAATTTCTTATGACTTAGATATAAAATGACAAATGTTCGTAGTTTGCTTTTGGCACGTTTAATATACTATCGTGGTTGTGGACACGTTCGCGTGACATGATTACGATTTCTAAAAATAAAACCGGAGTATGCGTTCGCGCAACTTCGGCCAGATTTTCTTAATAATAATAAAGCGTTATTAATTGTGGACACGTTCGCGTGGCATGATTTTTGACGCGCCAAACAAATGGGTATAAGTACTCGTAACCCGTGTCAAGATAATTTTCTCGATTAAAAGCGGTGAAAGAAGTAAATGCACATAGGTTCTAAATCAGTAATTAAACAATTTTAATAAGCCAAGTAGGATCAAAGCGATCGTGCTAGAACCACGGAACTCGGGAGTGCCTAACACCTTCTCCCGGGTTAACAAAATTCCTTACCCGAATTTTTGATTCGCAGACTGTATACAGAGTCAAACCCTTTTCCTCGATTCGGGACTTGAACCGTTGACTTGGGACACCATAAATTATCCCAAGTGGCGACTCTGAACTCTTTAAATAAATCCCGTTTCGATTGTCCTTTAATTGGAAAAACTCCTTTATTATATCTCTTCCTGGGATGTAGTGAAAGAAAAAGGAGGTGTGACAATGGTGGGTGTGGAAGTGGTCATTTGTGGAGTTTTGGAGTTTTGGGAGAAGTAACGGGGTGTTCTTTGAGATATGGCAGGTATTGCATTGGGTCTTTGGTGGAATAGTATGAGGAGCGGGATGATTTTGTTGATTCGGGATGTTTTGAGGTAGTGTAGGGTTTTGAGTGTTGGGAAAGGTGATATCTAGGGTGCTAAGCGAGAATGACAAGCTTGCCAGATTCCGAACCTGTTCGAGCTCTTCCTGGAACTTCAACAATTTCTGTTCAAGCTGGGATACATTTTCCTTAGGAACCTGAGTACCATGACCATTAGTGACCTCTACCCATTCAGTTGAATTCTCCTTTCTGACGCTGTTCAAATTTTCCATCTTGCCCTTGTTCTTGTTTTTGATAGGACTAAGAGGATGAGTGGGTGGAGGGCCCCTGGATCTCGTGGAATAGGATGATGTTGCCAGAGTGCACGAACTAACCTTTAGGGGAGGGGAATAAAACAAAAGTAAAAACAAAAAAAGGTAACCAAGTTAGTGAGAATCATAAAAAGTATTGCAATATTTAAACACGTAGTGAAGGAGTGTAAGGCGTGTCCTAATTTGGGAGCCTCGTTGTGCCCGAGGTAGGCCTAGCGACAAGTTGATTTGGAGAACTTGGAATGCTAAATGCCTCATTTTATTGATAAAAAATAGACGAATCCCAAAATGACACTAAATAAGCAGGAAATAAAATCACTAATGGCCATTGGCCTTATTACATTTTATAAAGCGAAAAAGATAAACTCCTATCTGTTTGGTCCCAGAAGGACCTTCCCCAGATTCGGCATCCTTTGCTCCGTCGAACAGCTTCCCCAACTCGCGAAGTCCCAGCAATAGATAGGCCCTGGCTAGATATCCGCCTTCGGTTCCTTCAGATTTTGGCAGTCTTCGACCCTCCTGAGAAACTTTCTTTCTAACTCCACTATGCCTCGCTCCAAGTATCCCAGTCACTTGTTGGCACTGACAGCCATGTCCTTCCATTCTTCAATTAACTTCTGGTTAGATTCTTGTATCTTGTGGTGCTCGCTTTCGTACTCCCGGATTCTCTTGCGTAATTGGTTATATTTGTCCTATGCCTCGGCCCTTTCATCTATAATCCTGTGACCTCGAGCAAACCCTGGCTGGCCCAGACCATCATGGTTGTCTTCCAACCAACCTAAGTAGAAAGGAGCGCAACCAGCATGATACCTGTCTGGATCGATGGTATCTCTCCCCATTATGATCTTGCAGTGCCACATATATTGTGCTTGGCACTTGTAAGGACTATCACCCTCTTGGAAGTCAGCTCTGAAATGACTCATCTTGTCGACCCTGGGTATAACCTGCTTCCTACCAGCTTGCCTCATAACCCGAAGTGGGACGTAAGGGTGTGTCCCCCTGAGACCAATCAATATTAGGAAAGGTGCGTCCCTTGATCGGGCAATGAATTCCTCCGTTGGAAACCATTCGAACATCCACTGAATTTGCTCCTCGGTTAAATTATCAAATAGTTCGACCCATCCTTTAGCATCCTCTGGCTGAGCAAACATGTCGGGGATGTAATTCATTCGCTTTGGGTGATGGAAAGCGATGTGATCATCCCAGTCCCTACGCCGGATTTCTAGTCGATATTCGCCTCTCTGGAGATGTTCCATGAGCCAGAGTTGGAGTAATAGATTGAAACCTTCAAAGTGTTTTGCTCCTCGCTGACACTTCTCCAAAGCTCGGTATATGTCTGCGATAATCATGGGTACAATGCTGAACGCCTTCCCATCAATCCCTTCCATTAGGGTTTTGGTTACCATAGCCAGCCTGGTGCGGATCCTTGCTTTCTTTATTAGAAACACGACCAGCCCCAGGAAACAGAACATGAAGACGAAAACTCTGCGATGGATGTGTCCCAAAGATGTGATGGCAAATTTTCCAGAATAGGTACGGTAAGATTTGCTGTGACCGTACCTTTCATACAAGTAATCAAAAGGAATGTATGAATCCTTCAAGCATGTTAACTCTGGATTCTTCTTCAAACCCATCATTTTAAGGAAGCCCCTACCTTTGCGGTTCTCAGGCATTAGCAGACCCGGAGTTTCCCACACCAAACCGGCCAATCCTCCTATTTCCTCTAGCAAGGGTGTCATTTTGATGTCCCCAAAGCGGAACACAGCCCTTTCACAATCCCAAAACAGTGTGGAAGCTTCTATGATCTTGTTATTGGGTTGGATCTCCAGGAGGGAAGGTAGATTTCCTAGATATTTTCGGACGAGAGTTTGATCACTAGAGTGAAGATCTTTCCACCAGCTTAACAGTCTTGGGTGGATGTTGGTAACCATGCCGAATCTGAGGATTTCGTGCCTCATGTCTGCAAAACAGAAGGGTTAGACCCTACCCCTACCAGACTCGACTATTTAACATCAACAATTAACATAGGCATTTAGTTCTCCAAATAAATGCACAGAATGTGATTGATGTTCGTTTGGGTTTAGGGAAACCCAGTGGACTTTGGACAAGGTTATCTTAAAGGATCATTATGTGGACAACATAACTGATCCGGCTAGGTTTGACTATGATGCATGCACAATTTAAATAGAGTAAGGTTTCTATGGGGTTTTAGACTGGTACCCTTGAGCGGACAACTCAAGGGGGGAAGGCACGGATCCGTCGACTACACCGTTGATCGACTGGTTTTACCGCAAATATGCCTTTGTCGAATTTATGGGGTAATGATATAGGAAGAGCGTCACCACTCATTATAAGCGTTGCTATAGAATTTGTTTGCCACGAGTGGAGTATGATGTTGAGCATGATTATGCAATAATTAAAAAGTATGTTGTCATGTATTTGCACGTTAAGAAAGCAATAAATACATCAGTTTATAATTTAAAGCGGTAATAAATAAAAGAAACGAAGAAGATAAGTCAGTTTTGCCTTGTAAAAGAAATTAAATGCTTAAAGGAATTTAAACAAGTAATTGCATGTAAAGGGAAGGTACAAATTCACAAAAACAATCTAAAATGGTAAAAGCCTAACATCCCCAACAGAGTCGCCATGCTGCCGAGCCCCCTTTTTTCCCTCTTTGCATCGGGAGAATCGGGTTTATGACATTTGGGTATGGGACAACTCGTTCCTTTTGGGAACTGGGTTTTGCATTTTTTGAAGAGTCGCCACCTAATGATTTATGGTGCATTAGGACACCTACAAGGTTCACTTCTGAGTTTGTTTGATAACCAGAGATAGGGTAAGGGCTTGAAATTATCCTAAGGGGAAGGTGTTAGGCACCCCTCAGGATCCACTAGTGTGGTTCCCGGCCAGACAATTCTTTGTGAATTTGGTGCAATTAACATGCAAGCAGATAAGGCTCAAATAAGAGGGGATTTTAATACACAAATGCTTGGAAGTAAAATAGAGCAATCATTAAAGAGCCGATTTTTTGAAAAAAAAGTCATAATACTTTAAAGGCAAAGAAAGAGAGGGAAAGGGGGTCCTAGGTTTATTTATAATATGGATCACATCAATGCAATACCCGGTAATCACTCCTCAAAAGAGGGGCTACGACNGTATAAAAATTATCTTAGCTATATTTTGGTATAAATATGAGAGTAAAATAAGTTATTCACCAAAATGATAATTTTGGGAATAATTATTGGTTTTTGTACTACTAAAATGGGCAATAAATTGATTTAAAAATTAATTTAGAAATCCTTTAAAGATTAGGAAAAATACTAAAACGCTTGGGCATACTTATATATGCTATTTTGAAAGTATTTGCAAGAAAAAATACTTAGGGAAAAATTGGGTATCAACAAGAGATAGACGCATTTTAGTAACATTTGATAAGAAAGTGATCATACAACCCATTATTTAAGGTCAATAAATATGGAGCACTTCATATTCTATTAAAATTTATACCCCGCAAGAGAACTCCAAATATTTCTAGACATTTTTGAAAGAAAATTCTATATAAAATCTTAAAAGTATATATAAAAATTATATATTTATATGCCGGGTTGGTTCGGGTTTTTTTACTCAATACCAAACCAAATCAAACCAAACCAAATCGGGTTTTTTAATCGGTTTGGTTTGACTTTTCGGTTTGGTGCGATTTATCGGTTCGATTTGTATACCCCTAATTTATACTTTGATCCCTCAGTCTTCTTCTCAGGAGGTAAATCAACAATCTCCCATATCTCAATCTTGTCAGCGTAAAAATTCTTTACTAGTATTGCCGGAGTTTTATGCTTGTCTGGACCCGCTCATCTCGTCTTCTTTTTCATTTCCGGCCTTTTTCATTGGTAATTCGTCTCGTGGATAGTTCTAAATATCTTCTTGCAGCCTTTATTAATTATTAGTAGGAACATTATTGGGAGACACCAACAGTGGGAGTGGGATTTTTTTTTTTTTCCTTTTCTGTTGGGAGAGGGTCATAGGAAGTTAGCTTGAGGCGGATCTGAAATTTAAGCTTATGGTTCTTACAACAATCTCAAGTTAATATATATGATATTGAATTAACGACTAGAGTTTCAAGCTAAATATTTTTTGTTATAATGAATATTTTTGTATAAATACAAGAGTCTACACAAAAGTTATTAGGTTCATGTGAACCTGTAACCTTTGCACTAGATGACTTGTGAATAGAAGGAAAGAGAAGCAAAAAAGAAAAAAGTGTTATAAATAGAATTTTATTTATGGTGAATATCTATATTTAGAGAGATTCTAGGGTTTATTACTTGGTGGCTAAGTCACCCTCTCCCTATAAATAGAGGGTTCTATTCTATTGTAATTCACCCCAAATCAATAAGAATTCTCTCTCCCTGCTTTTCTTTGCAATACTCTTCTTTCTTCTTTTATTGTTTTATAACACGTTATCAGCACGAGACTCTAACCAATTGAGTAGAAGCTTTGGGATTGAGCATAATGATTGTCAATTATTCCATGAACTTCCTTCATGATTAAATTTTAGATTTAAGGTAAGTATGTTACTTTATTTTACTCTTTTATATTCTTGAAATTCTATAATTTGATTTTATATACAAGCAAAGACAACAAAGTTTGATTATAACTCTAATGGAGTTTGTAAGAAATTATAACCACCTGAAGTGGTAAAATTTCTATGTCTTGCCATGATCAAAGTCATGTATGATCGTGAGCACAAGAAGTGAAAACCCGTCCCATTGAATTTGCTCCATTCTCACTCCCTTAAGAGAATGTGATAGCAATATGTGATAAGTCTGAAAGAAGACAAAATTATTACCGTGAAGGTATCAATGGATGTGGACGTGGCAATAGATGAAATTATAATCGTCATCATTGTGATAATGAGAATAATAAGGATTCTCAAAATAATCCTTCACTCTGTGAAAGTAATATTTGTCATCGATTTGACATGAGATTTTATAAAGCACATATAGATGATTATGGTCCATTCATGATGTGAATGTGACAACATCTTATTTATGAATACATATTCATTCTTGGAAGAATATGAACGTGCTAGTGGTAGTGAATATACCACACTCACCTCTAGAAGGAGGTTTGAGATGATATAAGAAAACAATGTCATTATTATGGCATGAATGGTCATTGGTCACGTACCTATTGTATGCCAAAATAACTTGGTAATGTGATTATTAAAGAATCACATTAATGCAAGAAACATATCTTGCATATAATTTTGACCATAACCATAATGGTATAACTTTCTCTTTAAAAGAGATATTCACCATATGGATATTGATGAATATGTGGTAGTACCAAATTAATTGAGAGCTCTGGAAGAGCCAATTATTACTATTGTGGAGAAACACAATTGATTACCAATAAGGTATTGTGTTGTAGTAAGTCTCAAAGAAACTTATTCAGTTTCCAAAATATACGCGAAAGCGGTTGATTATATTGAGACTATAAATAAAGAAAAGATTTAATATCTTCTATTACTACAGCTTGTAGCAGGGTAATATGTATGTGAAAAGCTACCCGCTTTATTCTCCAGTTTGTACTACACAAACAAAAGAATACCATAATGAAGTGGATATTTATTGATATAAAAACTCATATCATAATAAACTTGGAGTTTATTCATAATTGCACACATCATGGTGTAAATCTGAAGTTTATCAATATTGATAATTTATCCAGTTGGCATAATTGGTTTAGCCATGTTAATTCAAGCATGATGTGCAAAAATAAAAGAGAATTCACATGGGTAAATATTAAAGAACTAGAAAGTTCTTTACGAATTCTCTTACATTGCTTGTTCTCATTAATTAATAGACCAATTAAAATTGGGATTGAATCCCATGAATGCTGGAAATATCAAAGGTGAATATGGGTCCATTCACCTGCCATGTATACCACATAAGATGCATCTGTGAGATGGTTACATGTGCGATTATTATTAACCCGCAACATGGTGTTTGCGAGGTAGCTTGCTCAATAATTTGATTTAGAGCATAATTTCCAGATTTTCTATTCAAGAAGTTCATCTTGATAAGTTGGTTTACATCACAGCTGGTTTAGCAAAATGATTTATTGAGTGCCTCCACAAACAAAGTTATCTATATCAGTTTGATATACGTTATATACAAAAGTATATTATTTTCTCACCTCATAAGTGGTTCAGGGTCAGGAACCAAATAATTCCATCTTATTATTATTGATGTGCGGGGTATATTTTGATTAATACCATAACGCACAAAGATGAGTTCTCAAAGTTGAGGAAAACAAGTTAGTTTTTCTAACATGAGGGGGAGACATGATAAGCAGTTGAGAAAAAGTTACGTGGAATGAATTATCATTTGTACATCTAGATCCTCGAATAAGATAATATGAACTTGAAGTTCATAAAAGGATAATTCAATTGCAATATATTGTAAAGCATGCCAAACGCATTTGTTGACCCAAATAAAGTAACTATATTCTCATTGCAAATGCTCCTATTAAGTCCTAGAAGGACAAAGTCTATAGTACGCTTAAAGCGTATAGACAATCGGTTTCAAATAAACTTCTTGATAAAGAAGATGAGCAAATGATCAAGATGATCATAATAAAGGAGGCAAGTGATCTAGAAGATCACATGACATAACACTTCATAAAATCTCAAGAGAGATTCAGGTACCTGAAAATATGAATGAAGAGATCTCTATGTTATGTCTTTATGAAAAAATATTGAAACTGATATAAAATGTTTGTCGACGACTTCTATATTAGCGCTAAGTATAGACGAGGATCTTAAGTCTGTCGAATATAGACACAAAAATATTGGCCAAATGAAAGAGACACAATTCGAATAGAATTTGTTTCATACGAAAGACATATAGTTTTGGACCTTTAGTTCAAACACTTGAAAGTATGAAGCCAATGATATGTGCAATTAGTTTTCGATATCTTATTTGTCTAGCATGACATGAAAACTTGGTATGCATCTAAAGTCTATTATATGACTTATATGACAATCCTTGAAGGATTTAAATCGCTTGAAGCATATACAATTCTTGATCTTGAAGTACTACATCCTCAATGCAATTTGTGCACAAATGTATCTTGCTATAACTATATGCATGATAATATGATAGCAAGAGTTTTCACCTCTATGTGAAGATATTGAACTGACGATTCCAACAAGATCATATGAAGACAATTCATCTCTATCAAGAATGATGATTTCAAGGTGCAATATATTCATTAAAGTTAATATGCCTGATTTGTTCATCAAATCTCTACCAAAGATCTTTTGAAGATGGTGCACAAGATTGGAATGCAAATGCTTAAGGATGTGAAGTGATGCTCTCATCAGGGGGAGTTAATGCGCGTTGCACTCTTTTTCCCTTACAAGGTTTTGTCCCACTGGGTTTTCCTTGCAAGGTTTTTAGCGAGGCAACCAATAGGCGCATTTCTAAACATGTGTACTCTTTTTCCTTTTCTACGATTTTTTCCCATTGGGTTTTCTTTTAGTTAAGGTTTTAACGAGGCGCATTATCTGTTGAATAGACATTCAGGGGGAGTGTTATAAATAGAATTTTATTTATGGTGAATGTCTATATTTAGAGAGATTCTAGGGTTTATTTGGTGGCTAAGTCACCCTCTCCCTATAAAAAGAGGGTTCTATTCTATTGTAATTCACCCCAAATCAATAAGAATTCTCTCTCCCTGCTTTTCTTTGCAATACTCTTCTTTCTTCTTTTATTGTTTTATAACAAAAAAAAATCCTTGGTAATTGTATAATATAATATGCGTAATGCAAAATGAAGTCAAAATTATTTAAACTGCAATTCCAAATATTAAGAGTGAGAAAATGATAAACGCACGTCATAAGACACTCCTTTCCTTTCATTTTATATGACGGCTTTAACACATAGTTTAAGAAATTAAAAAAAAATATCACATATTAAAAGTACTTTTATTAGAATTTTAAAACTTGTGGCTTAAGTATACTAACTATAAGAGCTTATAATTATATAAGAACAAAACAAGAAATTTAAAGTTAAACTTTTTAAATATATTATTGTTTTTTGAACAGACTAAAACAGATACGATTTAAGTTACACAGACTAATATTGTAATGATTTTTTATTGTTATTAGTAAGTTTTAACCTATACTAGTAGATAAGTTATCATTTTTACCAAAAAGTATACTATTTATCAATATATGTATCTATATTTACTTAATAAGTGGCCTGAATATAAGTATTTTTTAAGAAATTTTACCTCCTATAGCAAACTATTACACCTTATTTATTAGGCGAAATACATAAATAGCCCCTCCAAGTTGTCCACAACGGTCATTTGAACACCTTAACTTGTTATGTGACCAGATAGACACCTCTGCTTGGTATAAGTATATTCTCTTAAACCCCTTACGCTGATATGGCAAATTTTATGTGTTACACTTACATCTAAGCGCGTGAAACCTTTAAAATTAAGCTTATCTTTTTTTTTCCTACTAAAATCAATGTGGACCCCACTATTACACCACCCCAAATCTCTAGATCTGATTTTTTCTTCTTTTTAATTCAAGCTTGACCACCATCAAATATTCAAATCCCAATTTTCTCCTTTTGCAGATTAATTACTCAATTAACTCTCGTTCGTGTTAGCATTGTCAAAGTTTTCATGCTCGTCGTTGTTCTCGCCACCGTTGTTGTTTCAGCGCAGGAGCCTAGTCTTGCACCGGCTCTGTCGCCCGACGCCGGAGCGGGATTCTCCTTGCCTGTTTCTGGTGCTTTGGTTGGAACTTCTATGTTCCTTTCTCTGTTTGCTGTACTGAGGCATTAAAAGCTTGTGGCTTTTGGTATTATTTATATTGGAATTGATTTGATTCTTAAAAAAAAAATTCAAGCTTGAAGCTCCTTCAATGGAGGCCAAATTTTTTCCCTCAAAGTAGATTTCCTGCAGCAAACCGATGAATGAAATCACTTCAGCAAACCGATCCCATCTCTAATAATATGTTGTTGAACCCACAAAATCTCAAAAATCAACATACACAGTAATAATCTGTTGTTGAACCCACAAAGTTAGATTTTGTCTTTTCAACAAAATGAAGTTACAATACAAAACTTTGATTAAACTTGATTAGAGTATTACTACAATGGAGTATTAAACATAGATTCTTTTGTTTGGCAGTGAGAAAAGGAAGAAGATGGAGTTTAGTACGAGATGTCGTGGGGGGAGGGGGTGGCGAGAGGGGGAGTGAGAAGGAAGAAGATGAAGAGGGGTTGGGTGGTTGGTTAATAATAAAAAAAAAAATTTAATGTGTTTAGTTTATATTTATCAAAAATTTTATTATAAATTACACATGTCATTCTTTAATTGGTTCATTTGACATGTCACTGGCGAGTGCAACTCACACATATAGTCTGCCAGACTCGGGTGTTCACGAGATACATTTAATAGCCACTTGAAGTGTTTAACTGAAAATAGTCTCAGTTGAGGTGTTCAACTGACCGTTGTGTACAACTTGAAGGGGCTGCTTATGTATTTCGCCTATTTATTATAAATTAAAATAATTTCAAAATATTATTTTTTACTGCTACCTATTCTATTTTATAGCAAAATAGATTTATTTATACCTACCATTGAGGCATGAATTACGCCAATTATGTTAGCAAAATTCTCAAACCTCTCTCTTCTCCCTCAAATTAGCAGAATCATTGGCATCATCATCGTGGTCGTCGTCGGAATCATAGGCATCATCATCCACTATTGGCTTATCCTCTTAGGCGAACAGATCTGGTCATGGCTACGCTTGAGAAGATTTGAGGGCCGTGTTTTTGTTCTTCTCCATTTTTAGTTTTAATACAATATATACAGTATTTTGCTTGGCCGGAAAACCTCATTTCCGGCGGACGTGCTTCTTTACTATTTAGTCACATACAATGATACAAATACACTCAAATACATTACTTTTTGCCGGTATTTATATATTTCGAAGGTCTGTATTTTTTGAATACAGCCAAATATCACTGTGTTTTATGATTTTTTATTGTTTGAATACAGTCGAATTGAATATGGTGAATTAAATACAATGTATAATAGTGACTAATGAATATATGTGAATTGAATACAATGTATACAGTCGAATTGAATAAAACGGTATACACCATATTTCTTGATTTTTTTTTGTTTGAATACAACTGAATTCAATATAGTAAAACTGAATACAATTCAATATTGTGCTTTCCGTTATTAAAACCCGTAATCACTATTTTTGTTAGGCGGATTACCTTATTGTATTTATAACATTCCCGTGTATACATGTAATACAGAATTAAACATCTGTAATCCTTATTTTTTTACCTCACTGTATTTATAAATCTTGCGCGAATGCATGGAATACAACACAATAGCAGTGAAATTTATGTAGAATTAATTTTGTTGAGTTAAATTAGGAGTGATACACGCTAATTGATCATGTTTCCCTTATTAAACAGCTGGATTCCCCTATTTTTAAAGCGAATTACGCTACTATATCCAGGTCTTCATGAATAGAGTAGGGCAAATACAGTGAATAAAATCACCAACTAAATAGAAGCTATAGGAAGTAGGGGTGTACAAACCGAACCGAAAAATCGCATCAAACCGAAAAGTCAAACCAAACCGATTAAAAATCCCGACTTGGTTTGGTTTGATTTGGTTTGGTATTGAGTAAAAAAACCCGAACCAACCCGACATATAAATATATCATTTTTATATNAATATTTGAGATTCTCTTGCGGGATATAAATTTTAATAGAATATGAAGTGCTCCATATTTATTGACCTTAAATAATGGGTTGTATGATCACTTTCTTATCAAATGTTACTGAAATGCGTCTATCTCTTTGTTTTTCCATATTCATATCATACGTTAAGATCCATTAAATTCTTATATCTTTTTCGAATGTGAAGTGGTTATTAATATTTAGGTATCATATTGATTTTTATGTTTAATTACTAAATTCGGTTAACCTGAAAGTGTATATCAACGAAAAATTATTGTCAGACGACTAAAAAAAATAACTATTATGTGTTACTAATAGAATTCTCCCATAAGAATATTTTAATCGATAATATATTTGTCAATTTTTTATATTTTTACTAAATAGATATTTACTTATAAAATATTTAACAAAGTAAGATTGAAATATTATGTAAGTAACAAAAAACCCGAAAACCCGAAAAACCCGACAAAACCGAACCAATCCAAACCGATATAGTTGGTTTGGTTTGATTTTGATAAAAACCGAACCAACCCGGTCCATGTACACCCCTAATAGAAAGTAATTATGTATATAGTACCTATAGTAAATTGATAGTCACTAAACAATATTAATTTTTGAAAATTGCTCATTTTTTACACTAATAATGCAATAAAACTTAGACTCGAAAGAGTAAGAGTGTCGTGGAAAATATACTCTAGAGTCTAGTTACCTAAGTCCTAACAAATGAAGTATAATGAACTTTATGCGAAAACAATGGATAGGGATGCGGCGAACCGCTCGCGAAAAAAGAGAGGAAGATGTTAAATGAATGATTGGATTGTGGAAAGAATGAGTAGACGATGACAAAGAAAAAGAGAAAAGGTCATTGGAAAAAAAAAAAAAAAAAAAAAAAAGCGGAGCAGGCGGAGGAATTATTTTTTTTATCGCAAAAGTATCATTTTTTAAGTGCAAAGGTATCATTTTTTAAATGCAAAGGTATCATTGGTGTTACTACTGTGAACAATGGGGGTAGGAGTAGACATTTGAACAGAATAAGTTCTGCTTTGCTGTAGCACCCACAAACACAATTTTCTGCTTTTGGTTGGTGACTTTAATAGTGGTGTTTGCTTCAAATAATTCAAAAAAAAAAAACTTTATGCACCATATCTCCCATGGGATATTTCGAAGTCTAATATTCCTCAAAATCTCCCATTAAACGACCAGACCACCTGAGATTTGTCTATAAAAAAAGATTGTATATATAAACTTGTTTATTACAATATGCTCACTCTATTAGAAAAGATTAATATACTCAATCAAAGGCCATTAGGAAAAGAACAATTTCACAATGAAAGTTAACGCACCAGCATAATCAAATTAAGATCAAGCATTGAATATTATTTACAACTTCGATAGAGCCACAATTCTTTTTCTGGCTATACCCAACATAAGTCTAAATGGGAGGATTTGCATCTACACTCGCTTTTTGGGTCACGTTTTAACTTATGCCCGCTTTATAAAAAAAATTGCAAGCATACCCACTTTTTCGCGTAACTTCAGCATACGGGGCTGAAGTAGCAAAGGCAATCACGCAAAACTCTAGCATTCTAGTAGACAGGCCTGAAGTAGCAAAGGCAATACGCTGAAGCTTTTTTGTTCTAGATAAGATGCTGAAGTTATTTACTTCATTTGTAAAAACTTCAGCACTAAAATAGCTGAATTTTTTTTTTGTCCTGGATTTATTAGTTTTGTCATAAAAAATTTTAAAAACTTCAGCAGAAGATTCTGAAGTTATTTAGTTCATTTGTAAAAACTTCAGCACTAAAATGGCTGAAGTTTTTTTGTCCTGGATAAGCTTTTTCAAAAATTTCAGCAGAATATGCTGAAGTTATTTAGTTCATTTGTAAAAATTTCAGCACTATATAAGCTGAAGTTTTTTTGTCCTGGATTCATTAGTTTTGTCATAAAGCTTTTTCAAAAACTTCAGCAGAAGATGCTGAAGTTATTTAGTTCATTTGTAAAAACTTCAGCACTAAAATAGCTGAAGTTTTTGAAAAAGCTTTCTAACATACTAGATAAATAATCAGCTTATTCTTTCATAGTGTATTACTATTATAAAATAATCTGATTGCCAACAATATCCAAATCATAAATTTTGGAAATAATAAACGTGAAAAGAACAGAATTACGTGGAAATATTCACAAACTATTGTCTACTAACTTACGTAATTATTTATAATTTATTTTTAAATAATCTGATAAACATACTTATGACGATCATCCCATGAACTGAAGTTTCATAGCAGCATCAACAGCAGCAGAAGAAAGAAGAAGAAGAAGAAGAAGAAGAAGAAGACGAAGGAGGAGAAGGAGGAGGAGAAAGGAGGCTGAAGTTGTTTAAAAAGTGGGTACAAGTTAAAACTTTTTTAAAAAAAATGGGTATAGGTTAAATGGGGGCAATTTTTACAATTGCTTTGTCAGTATTCAAAATTTTACCTTTACTTGGCCCAACAAAAGTTATAATGCAAAAATCTTCCATTAGAATATGTTAAGCAATACGAATTAAAATTTCCACTGAATACGAAAATATGTACTTAAGCATCCAAGCTGTCCTACTTTCCTTTTACTTGCTGGCTGCTGCCATTTGAATAATCAAAAATCTGTTAAGCGGACAACCTTTCTCAACTTCTAACCGAAAGAATGACAAAAGAAGGAAAAGGAAACAGAAGTATCTGCTACTATTATTTTTTGATAACCATTGTTGTTACTTAATTTTTCTACCTCTAATTCTTCTTTTTTCTCTTTATTATAAAATAAAAGGTCGATACTCTACTTTAACACGTCCAAAGTCAATGGAGAACTTACCTGGAAATTATATATATATATATATATATATATATATATATATATATATATATAGAGAGAGAGAGAGAGAGANGAAAGTTGTTTAAAAAGTGGGTACAAGTTAAAACTTTTTAAAAAATGAGTATAGGTTAAATGGGGGCGACCAAATAAGAGGCCCGTGCAATTTTTACATCTAAAATCCAACAGTTTAGTGGGCCAAAAATTTGCTATTCAGTGTGCCTAAAGTAAAAGTTAAAGAAACATTCGGATATCTCCAATTAGGGTTCTCGTACCCTGTCCTATTAATTCTATCTCCCCTTGTACCTTTGTTGGTATGCGGCCAATCAGCATTCCTCCCAGCTTGAATTACACCGAATCATGGGCCTAAATATTGTATTTTTGGATTTAAAGAGATTAAAATAGGTGAAAAAAAAGATGAGTACGATTTCATATATAGCGCATGTAACGGCTAGTTATCCCGTTAAGCGGTGGCGAATTCAAGAAATTCAATAAGGGTGTTCAAACAAATTTTGAACACTCTTTGCCAGTGGACTATGCAAGGGTGTTCAAAGTCTATATTTAATCAATTAAAGTAACATTTTACCCTATACGTAGTATAATTTTTCAGCATAGATTGGCCCCTGTCGTTAAGGTATAGCGCATGTAATACATGCGGAATTACATGTGCTTACTCAGTATTTCAACTGCCATGTATAGCTAGCGCATATATTACTTGCGCTATAGCTGAACTTCAAAAGCCGTTCAGGTATAGCGCATGTAATATATGTGCTATCCATTAATAATCCCTTCTTCCCCAGGCATTTTGTCGTACGTTGGTACCCCCCCCCCCCCCTCTATTTTTTTTCCTCCATTGGAGCCCACCTTGTCCCACAAAAATCACGTGTCTCTATAATTTTCGGAAAACACGTAAGATTCAAGATTAGCTCGTGGTGTAGAACAAGGTTTGAGGCCAATTTGCTAGAAAGGCGACGTATATTCACCGTTCAAAATTTTCAAACAATAGGCATTTCGCTAAACTCTTTTCATATCAATTGTTTATATTTTTGTGTAATTCATTTTTATTAATTTATGACGTTGTTTTGTTGCGTGTTTTGTTAATTTTTTTCTTTTAAATTTGATGTTTTTATTGCTATGATAATTAAATTTGATAAAATAAAATAAAAACATGGGATTATGTTTAAGGATTTTAAATTCCAAAAATTTCATATAGTAAAAAAAAATTACCAAAATAAAAAAAATACCAACATAAAAAAAAATAACATTACTTATAGTTCTGTTTTGTGATAATTCATTGTTATGTTTAAGGATTTTAAATTAAATTCCAGAAATTTCATAAAGTAAAACAAAATTTAAAAAATTACAAAAATAAAAAATGACATTATTTACAATTCCGTGTAATTTGTGATAATATGTTATGTTTTATGAAATTGTGGTTAAATTTATTGAATTTATTCAATTTGTTGAATATTGTCTAATTGTTGATATTTAATTTGTTGAATATTATCTAATTGTAGAACAATAATGATTTGTCTGTCATTAACGTAGTCCTTTATTATAATCAATTATGAATCATGTGTTAATAAATTAGTATGTAATCAATTAGTAATCTTATAGCAAAATATGATCATGTACCAATCAATTAGAATACGATAAGTTAATAAATTAATATTTAATGTTCGTTGACTTACGAATTAAAATATAAATAGTTGTCAGTATAAATGAGACTCTGCCATTTTTTATCGTAAAATCTAAAAAACTAACATATACCGTTACGAATTAAATAAATGGTAAATAATACTTTATACCAAAATAATTAATAAAAAATATTTAAAATATCTAGAAAAGTTAAAAATATTAAATATTTCATATTATTTTAATAATAAAAATATAAAAGTTTGTCAGTACAAATGAGACTCTACCGATTTTATCGTAAAATATTAAAAACTAACATATAAACTTTTATGAATTAAATAAGGATAAATAAATACTTCATATCAAAATAATTAATAATATAAAACTTTATGAATTAAATAAATAATTAATAATACTTCGTATGAAATTAATCAATAGTAAAATATTTCAAGATATCTCGAGACCTTAAACGAGTAAAGAGAACATACATTTAATTAATTATTCAATGTATAGACATCATTATGAATCGCCCGAATGTTCATCCTGGACCCGTTTCTCGTGAGCTACTTATGTTTCAAGCGGGCAATAGGTTATCAAATATATGGGATGGAGAGTTGCTTAGCGAAAACTTCCACCCGCGACGCATTGATGACTTCTACGAGTTTATTAGGGATCACTCACTACATCAGCGCGCAATCGCGTGCCTCACTCGGACTGACTTTTACTGAGTCGTCGAGGTCTGCCAGTTGCATTACATACAAATGTGTACATGCCTTTTAAAAATTGACAAGACAAGGCATGTACACATTTGTACGTGTATTTAATTTGTATTGTTCTTCTGAATTGCTGCATAACGCATATTATACATGCGCCATGTTGAATTAGTAAAGAAATCATTATTGTACAAGTGCGTACAGGCTTTTTCAGATCGATAAGACAAGGCGTGCATTTAATCTGTACTATTTTTCTGAACTACTGCATATCTCATATTGTACATGCTTCATGTTGAACTAGTAAAGGAATCATTATGGTACCAGTGTGTGTAGGCCTTTTCAGGTTGATAAGACAAGGCGTGCATTTAATTTGTATATTTTTCTGAACTGCTGCATAATGCATTCTAGTAAATAAATTATTACGGTACAAGTGTGTACAGGCTTTTTCAAGTTGACAAGACAAGATATGCATTTAATAGCGCATATTGTACATGCTTCATGTTGAACTACCTCCTACCTCCACTTTCGTCTTTGTTAAGTAAAACTAAATTTTTTTCCAATTATTCATTTAACAAAGCCTTTCTAAAACACCACTTCCATTTAATAAATAGTCTAAGAAGAGGCAAGGAGGTGAAGGTAGTTCAAATGATCCACATGGCATGGGTCAAAACACAATCGATCCGTTTCTTGAAAAAAAAATGCTAGGTTACTATACTGATTTGGTGGATGATAAGTGGTATGGTATTTTACGTCACTAAGAAAATAAACCCATCAATACACATATATATCTAAAAATTACAGGGCACATTATTGAGGGGGAGGCGTATACTACAAAGCATGCAGGTGCACGAATTTGGGGCGAAAACCTATAGTGGGTTCCCCTATACTCAAAAAGGTGCAATTATAAAGCATTATATCATTGGTGTAGACTAGTTGTACCACAAGCATTGTATGCAACGTTCCTAACTTCAACACACATAGACGAACCAGAAGTTATTCGTCATTTGATGAAGGAGATATTATAGATGGAAAAGACACTAGCCATTCATCATGCGCCAAATGATCTTAACTACCTCCAAGGGACTGAGGATCAACATTGAGCTCTATTAGAGAATGAAAAATTGCATAGAGATCTTGATTATCCTATATTCCCAATAGTTATAAAGTGCGAGGGCCTAACAAATTTGATCATCCGATAGGTCATCTTATGTTTTAAAACCTAATTCTGTGCTTTGAAGCCTTAAATACCTCATCTTAGCCCTCCTCGAATTGCATGTGCAGTCCGGGTATTTTTTCTGGAAAGCTTTTATGTTAAAAAACTGAGAAAAATATAAAATTTTTGTCTTAAAATCCATTTGAGCTGACTTCGGTCAACGTTTTATGCAAACGGGCCCGGATTCATATTTTGATGGTCTCAGTGGGTCCGTACCGTAATTTGGGACTTGGGCGTATGTCCGAATCGAATTCGGAAGTCCCTAGCCCGAGTTATTACACTTTGTTGAAATTTGAAGGTTTAAAGGCTTGATGACGTTGAAAGTTTGACCAATATTTGACTTTATTAATATCGGTTTCTTTTTTGGTTCCGGAACTCGGTATAGGTCCATTACTATATTTATGACTTGTCTGTCAAATTTGGTGACAAACGGATTTGGTTTGACGTGATTCGGACGTCTAGTTGTGAAAATAAAAGTTCATGAGTTTTCTTGAAATTTCCTTTGATTTGATGCTCAATTCATAGTTCTAGGTGTTATGTGGGCGATCTGATCGCGAGCAAGTTCGTATGATATTTTTGGACTTGTGTGCATATTTGGTTTAGAGCCCCGAGGGCTCAAGTGAGTTTCAAATAGGCTACGGAATGGTTTAGACTTAGAACTCGGCTGGTGTTCTGCAATTTTTGGTACTGGTCTCTGATCTCGCAATTGCGTGATCAATTGCGAACATCCCAAATGCGATCAAATTCTTCGCATTTGGGAAGAGTGCCTGAGTCAGCAAGAGTTCGCATTTGTGATCATGAGGTCGCAATTGCAGGGAGGCCAGAGTTCTCATTTGCGAATATTTCATCGCAAATGCGATGAAAGCAGAGGTGCGCAGACTTTGCAATTGTGAGGTGTTGTTCGCATTTGCAGGGGATCGCAATGCGAACTCCTGGTGACAAATGCGACATCTGCAACTGAACAAATAGGAGTTAGACGGGATTTTTGTTCATTCTTCAAATTTTCAAAACTAGAAAATCCTAGAGGCGATTTTTCAAAGAACTCCTCTTCCCCAATCCATTGGTAAGATTCTAACCTGTTTTTTTTCAATCTTTCATTACATTTCATAAGTTTTAAACCTAAAATCTAATGTTTTCATGGTGGAAATTGGGGGTTTGGGTAGAATTAGGGATTTTTGTAAAATTGGGATTCAGACCTCAAATTGAGGTCGGATTTCAAAATAAATTACATAACCGGGCTCGGGAGTATATGGGTAATCGGGTTTAGGTCCGATTTTCAGGTTTGGACCAAGCGGGCCCGGGATTTGACTTTTGTTGACTTTTCAATAATGACCTAAATTGAATCCTTTGCAATCGTGGGTAGTTCCTAAGGCTTAATTTGAATAGTTTGGTTGGTAATTTGCTAGATTCTATTGTTCGGAGCCTTGTTTGAAAGGCAAAGTTGTGGTTGAGTTTTGAGTTGATCCTTGGAGCAAGGTAAGTGTCGTGGTTAACCTTGACTTGAGGGATTAGGACTTGTTTGTCTATTTGCTACATGTTTAGATGTTGGGTACAACGTATATGTGAGGTGACGAATACTTATGCGTTGTTGTTGGGTTAAAGCATGCGGGTGGGACTTGTTCCTTGTAATTATTATTTACTTTGATCATGTTATCCATGCTTAGACAAGGTAATTGTTAAATTGATTGTTCTTACTGCGTTTATGGGATTTTGTGATACTTGAGTATTGTTTCTAAAGTTGAGATTGATACTGTGGAACCATTGTTGAAGTAAGGCTTGTTCTTGTTGATTCTATCTCTCTGTTATTACTTGTTCATTGTTATATGGTAAGGGAGAGTGCTAATGCACGAAGGATGATGCCATGCCGTATGTGTGTTAATGCACGGAGGGTGATTCCATGCCATATTGTGAGAGTTAATGCACGGAGGGTGATGCCGTACCATATATTTTAGAGTTAATGCACGAAGGGTGATGTCGTGCCGTATCTATTGGTTTGTGATGAAAGTGAGTGCAGAAGCACGAAGGGTGATGTTGTGCCGTTATTATTGTTTCACTGTGAGAGTAAAAGCACGAAGGGTGATGCCGTACAGTTTTATGCATTGTGTTTACTCGTTTTACTGGCTAAAGGCATATTAACTATTCTGGTTATCATTTTCGCTGTAATTACCGTATTTTGTACCCCTTTCGCATGTCCCCTCCCAATAGTACATGTTTAGCTTTTATCTGTTGTTATCTTGTACGTATACTATTATCTGCACAGGTTATTTACGTGGGTGTCTTGTCATAGCCTCGTCACTACTTCGTCGAGGTTAGGCTCGACACTTACGGAGTACATGGGGTCGGTTGTGCTCATACTACACTCTGCACTTCTTGTGCAGACTTTGGTACTGACCCCAGTTGTTCGTGAGGCGTAGCAGCTTGGATTTTCTCATTGGAGACTCGGGGTAGATCTGCTGATGTCCGGAGACCTTGAAGTCCCCTCCTATTTCCCCTATTTTACTGTTTCTTTTCATTTAGAACAGTTGTATTTATTTCAAACCTAGTTTGTAGAAATTCTAGAGCTCGTGAGTTGTGCCTTTAGATCCGGATTGTAGTAGATATTATGGGCATTTATGTTATTCCGCACTCAATTTTAGCTTTTTTTTGGCTTAATTGACTTTATTTATTGAAATTGAATAAAAAAAATTGGCTTAAGGATTCTAACGTTGGCTTTCCTAGCAAGTGAAATGTTAGGCGCCATCACGGTCCCGAAGGTAAGAATTCCGGGCCGTGACACCAAAATATCTACCATAGACGTTGGACATTAGAATACCATATTATTGTAGAAACCAAGCAAGTGGTCTTATTAATGATAGCGATGAAATATGAGAAATGTATGACAATTGGAGGCTAGATTATGATGCCATGGGTCCTGACGGATGCGAATAAGAAGACGACGTAGAAGATGAAGAAAATTACAATGAAGACCCCGACGAAAGTAACGATGAATTAGTGCCTGATAGTGACGATAATAACGAATGAAAATATTTCCTTTTTTTAATTTTTTTTGTCAAGTTTTCTATTAAATTTTCAATGCTAAGTGTCAATTAGAGTTAACACTATTTGGAAATACAATTTTATTTCATTGATATTAAAAACACACCATTACAGATATTTATTCCTACTAAATATACTACTAAAAGACTAATAATATGCCTGATAATTGTCAATATTAGATGAACTGCTACCAGGAGCTGAATTGCCACCGCATCCCAAATCAATTGTACGATATTTATAGCGATTGTGTTCGGTTTAGGAAGACATACCACATTTACGTACATAAATGTCACGACCCTAGTTCACCAACCGTGAACATGTCATGACGGCACATGGTCCCCATGACCAGGTAAGCCTAACACTTGCGGAAATGTAATAATTGCGGAAAAATAGAGAAAATCAAATCAAATATCTAAAGGAAACTGTACTGAATGCCGCATGGCAAGTACAACTCAACATCACAAGTCTAAAACAATTCCCAAAACCCGGAAACTCACAAATCACAAGCTAAGGGATACAAAAGAGGCTCTGACTCAAGAATATCTATACAAAGGAGAAATACTGAAATAGCTATACTTATTACAGAAAGCTGGAAAGGGACTCCTCGGTCTGCGGACGTAGCAGATATACCTCGAAGTCTCTACCGATACGCCTCCTTCCAAGGCTGACAGAACTGAGTGGGAGTACCTGTATCTGCACAACAAAAATGTGCAGAAGAGTAGCATGAGCACACCACGGCGGTGCCCAGTAAGTATCAAGACTAACCTCGGTGGAGTAGTGACGAGGAACAGTCAAGGCACCTACCGGTCAATAAACAGTATAATCATAGGAATAATGGAAATGACATATAATTATGTATAGACTGCATGAATGACCAAAATCACAATCCAAATCCTAAGGTCACAACACAGAAATGGGAAAACAAGTCAATAACTCATATCCTACAATGATGTTCACAAAGGTCTTATCCAACTCTTTCCACGATTTCACCAAGTCTCGGACAAACCACAACTCGCGAAGACCCAGCATCTGAAATCTAACAATTGGCATCCTATGCCCCATCAATCTCATGGTCATACCGACAACTAACTGGCTAACTAGGGCCACTCTCACAAATATAATGGATAAACGAGGGCGTACCTCCACCCTTAGCAAAATCAGGAGGAATTTACCTCTAATAGGGGTGTTCAGCTACATGTATGCTTGTGCAAATATTTCTAACAAAATTCTACCAGCTAGTAAACATGAAAAGGAGAACGGACCGCACGTGCGATGTTTCCCCACAACTTCCAAGCGATAAAGCTCATACCAGTAAGCAACCCACAATCACATTATTAAACAAATAGGAATGCCTCCACAGGCCGTCACAATTCTCTACAATCATCCCCTGACATAGCCTACCTTATTTCGCCACGTGTGCAATTAATAACATAATAAGCACCGCCTTATTTCGCCACACGTGCATCACAATATTCCCACCTTATTCCGCCACATATGCAACCCACATATAAGCATATAACATATCCCGCCTTATTACGCCGCATGTGCAAAACATCAATAACAACAATAGCACGGCAAAGACCTCGTGCAACCCTTCAACAACAACCGCACGGCAGAAACCTCGTGCATCACAATACCAACCACCGCACGGCAGAAACCTCGTGCATCACAATATTCACAATCGGACGGCAAAAACCTCGTGCATCACAGTATCAACAACCGCACGACAGAAACCTCATGCATCACAGTATTCTCAACCGCACGACAGAAACCTCGTGCGTCACAATCTCAAGTACAACACAACAAACCACAATATATACAGGAACAAGGCAAGAGAATCAACTCAGGTATTTCCGTTCACCAAAAGACGGTACAACTAAATCACAAGGAATAACCGTAACAGAGAAATACTAAGCGCAATAAGAACAACTCAACAAGGGAGAAATAATATGAAACAACGATTCCATAACACTAAGTTCAACAACAAGGAAGTTAACATGAATCAAATAATTACAATTAAGGAAATATCAACTGAATATAGGATATCTAACTTCTTTCCAATTAAGACCAATTAATTACATGAGAGATAGAAATAATGCTTTTCAAATAAAGACAAGCAGTTAGGAAT
>NW_017672408.1:129429-133033 GCF_001879085.1 Nicotiana attenuata | reverse complement strand
CAGTTCGCGCAGGTGCTCTCGCTGCACCACGTGCGCGTCCTCGAACTCTACCCCGGCCCCGACCTCCGACGGCTGCAGCAGGGGGCGCGGGTGCCTGATCACCTTAGGTAGTACGTGTCCTCACCATCTGTGAGAGAGTAGAAGACAGAGGTTTAGGATTGTAGATGTCAAAAATCTCGCACGACAGGGAAATTAAATGAAGTGGAATTTTCCTAACGGTTACATAGCCTCTCGCAGATAAGTACAAACGTCTCCGTACCGATCCACGAGACTCTAATAAACCGGCTTGTGATCTGTGACTCCTATGAACCAAGAGCTCTGATACCAACTTGTCACGACCCCAGTTCACCAACTGTGAACATGTCATGACGGCACCTGGTCCCCATGACTAGGTAAGCCTAACACTTGCGGAAATATAATAATTGCGGAAAAATAGAGAAAATCAAATCAAATATCTAAAGGAAACTGTACTGAATGCCGCATGGCAAGTACAACTCAACATCACAAGTCTAAAACAATTCCCAAAACCTGGAAACTCACAAATCACAAGCTAAGGGATACAAAAGAGGCTCTGACTCAAGAATATCTATACAAAGGAGAAATACTGAAATAGCTATACTTATTACAGAAAGCTGGAAAGGGACTCCTCGGTCTGCGGACGTAGCAGATATACCTCGAAGTCTCTACCGATACGCCTCCTTCCAAGGCTGACAGAACTGAGTGGGAGTACCTGTATCTGCACAACAAAAATGTGCAGAAGAGTAGCATGAGCACACCACGGCGGTGCCCAGTAAGTATCAAGACTAACCTCGGTGGAGTAGTGATGAGGAACAGTCAAGGCACCTACCGGTCAATAAACAGTATAATCATAGGAATAATGGAAATGACATATAAATATGTAAAGACTGCATGAATGACCAAGAATGCTACAATTCACAGTAAGGGAAAAATACAACAAGTAACAACGAGAATATAATAAATGAGGATAGGAAATGACGACAGAATCACAATCCAAATCCTAAGGTCACAACACAGAATGGGAAAACAAGTCAATAACTCATATCCTACAATGATGTTCACAATGGTCTTATCCAACTCTTTCCACAATTTCGCCAAGTCTCGGACAAACCACAACTCGCGAAGACCCAGCATCTGAAATCTAACAATTGGCATCCTATGCCCCATCAATCTCATGGTCATACCGACAACTAACTGGCTAACTAGGGCCACTCTCACAAATATAATGGATAAACGAGGGCGTACCTCCACCCTTAGCAAAATCAGGAGGAATTCACCTCTAATAGGGGTGTTCAGCTACGTGTATGCTTGTGCAAATGTTTCTAACAAAATTCTACCAGCTAGTAAACATGAAAAGGAGAACGGACCGCACGTGCGATGTTTTCCCCACAACTTCCAAGCGATAAAGCTCATACCGGTAAGCAACCCACAATCACATTATTAAACAAATAGGAATGCCTCCACCGGCCGTCACAATTCTCTACAATCATCCCCTGACATAGCCCACCTTATTTCGCCACGTGTGCAATTAATAACATAATAAGCATCGCCTTATTTCGCGACACGTGCATCACAATATTCCCAACTTATTCCGCCACATGTGCAAAACATCAATAACAACAATAGCACGGCAGAAACCTCGTGCATCACGATATCAACAACCGCACGGCAGAAACCTCGCGCATCACTATACCAACAACCGCACGGCAGAAACCTCGTGCATCACGATATCAACAACCGCACGGCAGAAACCTCGTGCATCACGATATCAACAACCGCACGGCAGAAACCTCGTGCATCACAATATCAACAAATGACAATATATACAGGAACAAAGCAAGAGAATCAACTCAAGATATTCCGTTCACCAAAAGACGGTACAACTAACGTACAAGGAAATAAATGTAACATGGAAATACTAAGCGCAATAAGGACAACTCAACAAGGGAGAAATGATACGAAACAACGATCCCATAATACTCAGTTCTACAACAAGGAAGTTAACATGGATCAAATAATTACAATTAAGGAAGTATCGACTAAACATAGGATATCTAACTTCTTTCCAATTAAGACCAATTAATTACACGAGAGATAGAAATAATGCTTTCCAGATAAAGACAAGCAGTTAGGAATGATAATGTGACTACAGAAGGGCAATGTCTATAGTTAAACAAGTAAAAGTCATTTAGGCAACAAGAATAACCAAAAAGGGCAGATAAATTCCAAGTAAGTCGTGTAGAGGTGGAACTAATAACAGGGGACTCAATCGTATCCAGAACAACTTCATATTCGGTGATTACAAGTACCTAAGAGCCTAAAAGGGCAATTTTCCACAAATAAATCCGAGCACGCACTCGTCACCTCGCGTACAGGGAATACAATCATCAAGGAAGACTCAAATCCTAAGGGGAAGTCCCCCACACAAGGTTAGGCAAGATACTTACCTCGAACCGGCTAAAATCAACTAGCAACCACGTTCTTGCCACGAGTACTCAACTCCAAATGGCCCAAATCTATTCAATTAAATCACACATTGTAAATAATATCTCAAGCAACTGATCCTACTATTTAATTCAAAGCTAAAGCGCGAAATTAGGCAAAATGACCAAAACGCCCCTCAGGCCAACGTCTCGGAATCGGATAATTTTCACATTTTCAGAAACCTCGTACTCTCACGAGTCTAACCATATAAAAATCTCAGAAATCGGAGGTCGAATGCTCCCTCAAAACCCAATAGTTTAGTCAATGAACTTCCACCCAAATTCTTCCATTTTTGATCCTTAATTCGAATTTAAAAGGTGGATTTAACTACTAAATGATAGAATATAATTAGAAAGGATCATAGAAATGTTACCCAATAATCTCCTCTCCAAAATCCTCTCAGAATCGCCCTTGCCCGAGCTCAAAATTGATTTTCAAACTTATGAAATTAAACCCTCGAAATTTCCTATTTCTGCCCAGACATTTCCGCTTCTGCGGACAAGGGACCGCTTCTGCGGTCCCGCTTAAGCGGCAAAATAACCGCTTCTGCGGTTTCTCATTAAAGGGGGAAATTTCGCTTTTGCGGACACATGACCGCTCCAGCGGTTCCGCTTTTGCGGAAAGATGACCGCTTCTGCGGTCTCTGAGGGGAAGCCAAAAAAATCGCTTCTGCGATGAGGAAGCCGCTTCTGCGGCTCCGCTTCTGCGGTTCCCAAACCGCAGAAGCGAAAATACCAGAAGGGAAAACATACCAGCTGCAACAACTTAGAAAATTTCCCCGTTAACCACCCGAAATCATCCCGAGGCCCCCGGGGCCTCAACCAAAAGCACCAATACCACCTAATACCTTATTCGAACTTGCACCAATCCTCAAAACACCTCAAACAACACCGGAAACCCGATTAAATCAAGGGTTCAAGCCTAAGAACTTCAAATTCTAACCAAATACGCTTTCGATAAAAAATCTAACCAAACCTCGTCCGAATGACCTGAAATTTTGCACACACATCCCAAATGACATGACGGAGCTACAACAACTTCCGGAATTCAAATCCAACCCTCGGATCAAAAACTCACTATCGGACCGGAAACTTCAAAAATC
>NW_017672408.1:5146-128349 GCF_001879085.1 Nicotiana attenuata | reverse complement strand
ACCGGTCCGAAGTCTGGGACAATCTCTCATCATGTGGCTAGTATCTCCACACTCAAAGCACCCTTTTGCTGACGAGGCGGTGGGAACTGTGCGGTACGGGTACTCCGAGACCCATGAGCTCCTGAGTCACCATGCAAAGCCTGAAGCGCGAACTGAACTGGCTGACCCGCAAAACCTCTACCATGACGCACCCTGCCTCCAAAATAAGGACCAGCATATCTCACCGGCCTGCGAGGCCTCCTCGCCTCTTCAAGCTCTCTCTCCTGATCTCGGCTGCTCTCTCCCTCATGACCTTGCCTGCCCTCTCTCTCTTTAGCATGCATACCCTCTATCCTCCTAGCAATATTCACCACCTGCTGATACGGAATATCCATCTCCAACTCAGGGGCCATGCTGGATCTGACGCTAGGAATGAGCCCCTCAATGAACCGACAAACCTTCTCGCGAACAGTAGAAACCAAGGCTGAGGCGTGTCTAGCCAAATTGGTGTAACGGACAGCATACTCCGAGACGGTCATAGCACCCTGGCGCAAATGCTCAAACTCCGCGCGCCATGCATCTCTGAGGCTCTGAGGAACAAACTCTCTCAGAAACATATCTGAAAACTGGGTCCAAGTCAGTGAAGCTGCCTCGTCTGGGCTGTCTAACTCATAGGTGCGCCACCAATCATAGACGGCTCCTCGAAGCTGAAAAGTAGTGAAAGAAACCCCGCTCGATCCAGAGATACCCATAGTACGGAGAATACGGTAACACTCATCAAGAAACCCCAAGGCATCGTCTGATGCTAATCCACTGAACACCGGAGGATCATACTTCTTGAACCTCTCTAGTCTCATCTGCTCCTGCTCGGAAGCCGCTGCCATGCCCTCGGGCGGAACTGGTACCACAGGCGGCGCAGGAATAATCTCTGGGACCTACTCAACATGCGCTCGCTGCTCAGGAGTGCGGGCGGCGGGAGTCTGTGCTCCTCCCCCGGCCTGGGATGTGGCTGCAGCAAAGGGAAGCAATCCTGCTTGAGCCAAAGTGGTGTACATACTCATGAACTGTGCCAAAGTCTCCTGAAGGACTGGAGTAGTAGTAGCAGTAGGCGTGTCAGGTGCTTGGGCTCCACCTGGATCTGCTGGTGGTACCTCAGCGGCAGTTCGCGCAGGTGCTCTCGCTGCACCACGTGCGCGTCCTCGAACTCTACCCCGGCCCCGACCTCCGACGGCTGCAGCAGGGGGCGCGGGTGCCTGATCACCTTAGGTAGTACGTGTCCTCACCATCTGTGAGAGAGTAGAAGACAGAGGTTTAGGATTGTAGATGTCAAAAATCTCGCACGACAGGGAAATTAAATGAAGTGGAATTTTCCTAACGGTTACATAGCCTCTCGCAGATAAGTACAGACGTCTCCGTACCGATCCACGAGACTCTAATAAACCGGCTTGTGATCTGTGACTCCTATGAACCAAGAGCTCTGATACCAACTTGTCACGACCCCAGTTCGCCCTCCGTGAACAAGTCGTGACGGCACCTAGTCCCCACGACTAGGTAAGCTTAACAATGCGGAAGATAAACCATAATTGCAATAAAACTGAACTAGTAAAATAAAACGGTGTTTAAGGTGCCGCTCGACACATACCACAACAATTCTCGAAGCTAACAACATTCCCAAAACCCGGAAACTCACAAATCACAAGCTAAGGGATACATAAGAGGCTCTGACTCAAGAATAGCTATACAAAGGAGAAATACTGAAAGAGCTATACTTATTACAGAAAGCTGGAAAGGGACTCCTCGGTCAGCGGACGTAGCAGATATACCTCGAAGTCTCTACCGATACGCCTCCTTCCAAGGCTGACAGAACTGAGTGGGAGTACCTGTATCTGCACAACAAAAATGTGCAGAAGAGTAGCATGAGCACACCACGGCGGTGCCCAGTAAGTATCAAGACTAACCTCGGTGGAGTAGTGACGAGGAACAGTCAAGGCACCTACCGGTCAATAAACAGTATAATCATAGGAATAATGGAAATGACATATAAATATGTAAAGACTGCATGAATGACCAAGAATGCTACAATTCACAGTAAGGGGAAAAATATAACAAGTAACAACGAGGATATAATAAATGAGGATAGGAAATGACGACAGAATCACAATCCAAATCCTAAGGTCACAACACAGCAATGGGAAAAACAAGTCAATAACTCATATCCTACAATGATGTTCACAAAGGTCTCATCCAACTTTTTCCACAATTTCACCAAGTCTCAGACAAACCACAACTCGCGAAGACCCAGCATCTGAAATCTAACAATTGGCATCCTGTGCCCCTTCAATCTCATGGTCATACCGACAACTAACTGGCTAACTAGGGCCACTCTCACTAACATAATGGATAAACGAGGGCGTACCTCCACTCTTAGCAAAATCAAGAGGAATTCACCTCTAATAGGGGTGTTCAGCTACGTGTATGCTTGTGCAAATGTTTCTAACAAAATTCTACCAGCTAGTAAACACGAAAAGGAGACGGACCGCACGTACGATGTTTCCTCACAACTTCCAAGCGATAAAGCTCATACCGGTAAGCAACCCGCAATCACATTATTAAACAAATAGGAATGCCTTCACAGGCCGTCACAATTCTCTACAATCATCCCCTGACATAGCCCACCTTATTTCGCCACGTGTGCAATTAATAACATAATAAGCACCACCTTATTTCGCCACACGTGCATCACAATATTCCCACCTTATTCCGCCACATGCGCAACCCACATATAAGCATATAACATATCCCGCCTTATTACGCCGCATGTGCAAAACATCAATAACAACAATAGCACGGCAAAGACCTCGTGCAACCCTTCAACAACAACCGCACAACAGAAACCTCGTGCATCACTATACCAACAACCGCACGGCAGAAACCTCGTGCATCAAAATACCAACCACCGCACGCAGAAACCTCGTGCATCACAATATCAACAACCGCACGGCAGAAACCTCGTGCATCACGATATCAGCAACCGCACGGCAGAAACCTCGTGCATCACGATATCAACAACCGCACGGCAGAAACCTCGTGCATCACAATATCAACAAATGACAATATATACAGGAACAAAGCAAGAGAATCAACTCAAGAGATTCCGTTCACCAAAAGACGGTACAACTAACGTACAAGGAAATAAATGTAACAGGAAAATACTAAGCGCAATAAGGACAACTCAACAAGGGAGAAATGATACGAAACAACGATTCCATAATACTCAGTTCTACAACAAGGAAGTTAACATGGATCAAATAATTACAATTAAGGAAGTATCGACTAAACATAGGATATCTAACTTCTTTCCAATTAAGACCAATTAATTACACGAGAGATAGAAATAATGCTTTCCAGATAAAGACAAGCAGCTAGGAATGATAATGTGACTACAGAAGGGCAATGTCTACAGTTAAACAAGTAAAAGTCATTTAGGCAACAAGAATAACCAAAAAGGGCAGATAAATTCCAAGTAAGTCGTGTAGAGGTGGAACTAATAACAGGGAACTCAATCGTATCCAGAACAACTTCATATTCGGTGATTACAAGTACCTAAGAGCCTAAAAGGGCAATTTTCCACAAATAAATCCGAGCACGCACTCGTCACCTCGCGTACAGGGAATACAATCAACAAGGAAGACTCAAATCCTAAGGGGAAGTCCCCCACACAAGGTTAGGCAAGATGCTAACTTCGAACCGGCTAAAATCAACTAGCAACCACGTTCTTGCCACGAGTACTCAACTCCAAATGGCCCAAATCTATTCAATTAAATCACACATTGTAAATAACATCTCAAGCAACTGATCCTACTATTAATTCAAAGCTAAAGCGCGAAATTAGGCAAAATGACCAAAACGCCCCTCAGGCCAACGTCTCGGAATCGGATAATTTTTACATTTTCAGAACCCTCGTACCCTCACGAGTCTAACCATATAAAAATCTCCCAAATCGGAGGTGAAACACCCCCTCAAAACTCAACAATTTGGTCTATGAAGTTTTACCCATTTTTCACTCAAAATCTGAAATTAAAGGATGAAATTAAGAGGAGATTCATGGAAATTGGTCTAAATCGAGTGAGAAGCACTTACCCAAGTCGCCCAGGTGAAAATCCCTTCAAAAATCGCCAAGACCCGAGCTCTAAAAGTCAAAATGTGATAAAAATGGTGAAACCCTCGAATTTGGGGTTTAATTCTGTCTGCCCAGCGATTTGTTCATCGCGATCGCGGAACAACGATCGCGATCGCATAGAGGAAATTCGAGAAGGCCCAGAGATGTACATCGCGAATGCGATGATGAGAACGCGAACGCGGAGAAGAGAAAAACAGTGCTTCGCGATCGCGGAAGCATGAACGCAAACGTGTTAAGGAAAATATTGAGGTCCAGAAGTTGCTATACGCGAACGCGTGAAAGCCTATGCGAACGCGAAGAGGAAATAAACTGGGCTTCGCGAACGCGATGAGACAGATGCGAATGCGAAGAAGGATTTCGAGGTGGTCTTCAACAATGCATCGCGATCGCGGGAGAAGCTTCGTGATCGCGTAGAAGGATATCAGAAGCAGCAACAACAGCAGTTCAAAATAGGAGGAAAATGACCCGTTGAGCATCCGAAACACACCCGAGGCTCCCGGGACCCCGTTTAATCACACACACAAGTCATATAACCTAACACGGACTCGCTCGAAGTTTCAAATCACATAAAACAACATCGAAACGACGGATCAAACCAAAAATCAAGCTTATGAACTTCCAAATCTTCAAAATACGCTTTCGATCAAAAAACCTAACCAAACCACGTCCGAATGACCTAAAATTTTGCACACACCTCCCAAATGACATGACGGGGCTACTGCAACTTCCGAAATTCCATTCCGACCCTCGGATCAAAATCTCACTATCGGACCGAAAACTTCAAAAATTCAAACTTCGGCATTTCAAGCTTAAATTAGCTACGGACTTCCAAAATACATTCCGAACACGCTCCCAACCCCGAAATCACCTAACGAAGCTAACGAAACCATCGGATTTCCATTCCGAGGTCGTCTTCACACTGTTCTGATTACGGACCATTTTTCAACTCTTAAGCTCTCATTTAGGGACTAAGTGTCCCAAAACTCTCCAAAACTCAACATTGAACGTCCCGGCAAACCAAAATAGCAGAAATGAACTTAGGGGAAACAGTTAATGGGGGATCGGGGCGTAAATTCTAAAAACGACCGGTCGGGTCGTTACAATATACAGTATCCCCAACATCCATTTGGTTTTGTATCCGCATTATTTTTTTTTGCATTACCATGCAACGCAAAAATTCCTTGTTACAAACCGTTGCAAATGCTTTCTGTTTCCAATAAGACTCATAACCCAATGGTTGGTAGTGCCTGCTATAGATGCTTGTGTATGCAGCCACACAATATTCTTTATTATCATTACCTCGTCGTTGCAAACCTAATATGTTGAAAGCACTTAATGGCATGAGAGCATGGCAAGTGATAAATCGACCATTTACCACATGGACATAATTTCATGCTCTCACTGATGGTATGGGTATTATTATCGCGTCCTCGATGCAAACTGGTGCGAACTTCAAAAATATTTCGATCACTACAATATTGCAAACATGTATGCCACTGTGACCACTTCCTATAACACTCAAACTATTGCATCGGTTTTGGCATAATGTGAACACCCTTTGTCAATAAGGAGGATGCACTACGGAATCTATCAATGAACCTATCCGCCAGCTACTTGAATGACGGACACTATGGCAGTGACTGCAATTCATGGGCTAACTTCAACAATCCATTGAAAGATTCGGATTGTAGTCAAAATTCTCCATTTTCTGTCACTATCCTTGTGCAAAGTCCACTTCTCAATATCAAGAATTGAAAATATGCTCCTTCTTCTTCCTGCCTATTTAACTTCATTCGCATCAAGAATTTTCTCTGTTGATGATCTGTTGCAGCCATCCATATTAGATCATGCGAACTCTTGTTCAGATAAGCCTGCTAGAAATTGGCCTTCAAATGCCTAACACAGTAACAGTGGAGACGTACGACTCCTCCATTCATCCAAAGCATGCACAAAACTTAAAATCATATCGTGTCGATCAGATATTAGACAAATACTTGAACATTGTCTCACTATGTGCTTCTTCAAGTGATTTCAAAACCATGTCCAAGTCTCTAGACTTTCATTGGCACAAGTAGCAAATGCAAGGGAAAATATTTGGACATTAGCATCTACTACAACGGCAATCAGCATATTTATATCATACTTTCCGTACATGCCGACTATGGAGATTATCAGACGGCAATAAACAAAATCATCAATGGGTGATTTAAATGCCCAAAACACATATTTGAATACTCCATCCATTTCAATTTATGTGAACTCATTTGACTGGACACAGAGTTTAAGAAAAGAGAGAAGACTTTTGAACTTATGGTGTAAAATGAAGCACATATATTTTGTGTGGTTATAAATCATTGCATAAAGGTAAATTATTTCCAAATAGGGAAAGGAAATAGGTTCACGTAAATTAAAACGGAGGGAGTATGTTTTATGAAAAATTAGGACTCCGGTCGTGCTTCCATTCAACAAATATCCCGAGGTTAAAGTGTTGCCAAGCAATCATGTACCTCGATAGAGCCGCAAATGACTTATCCCAGTTGCCATAAACAATCTCAAGAGCATGGATACTCCCGAAAATGTCTTTCGTTTGGTAATGGTACACCCATATAACTGCGCAAGTGATGTTATATACTCCTTCACCTTGTACCTCATGGACGATTCAATGTGTGAAATCAAGATAAGAGAAATCAAATCAACAATCAAGTTAAAATGAGTCCCACTGAATGTGTCCATATTACAAGTATGCTTGCCAATGTTTTTCCCCATCATCCATATATTAGTTTTCAACTTTCTCCCACACAGCATCCACTTACAACCTTGGTACCATCTACGATAAATCACCTTATATGTTTTCTTAGATGACTCAGCGACCTCAATCTCAGTGCAGTTTTTTATGCTGTAAATTTGCATCGCGCTACTAAGGCGAGCCATTTCACCAAAAAATAGAGCTTTGTTGGTCTACTTTCATCCCACATTATTGTATGAATGTCATAAAGATTCCTTGTGAAGGCATCCACATCCAGCATACTTGGCAAGTGATCAAGGTAGGGAATAATGAAAGGGCACACGCGACTCCTAAATTATTGGTCTAACAGTAGGTGGAGTCTGCATATACGGAGCATGATGAGTGGTGACATCATGCTCCATCGTCAAATCTGCTTGTTTAATCTCACTCTCATATGTGAAGTGTGGTTCTTCACCATCGCTCTCATCAAGGAAGGGTGTGTTATCTCCGGACTCATCAGCGTTGTTGTCATTATCATTGTTATCTTCCTCACTCTGTGTATCTGCCATATTCTGATTCAATATACTGTCATCGCCCAACTTAGTGTCACGACCCAAAATCCACATAGTCATGATGAGACCTAACCCAACCCGCTAGGTAAGCCAAACAATAGTCAATCCAACTTTAATGAAAATGATAAGAAATCAATAAGTGAAATAACTGAATTTATATACAGTAACCCAAGGATTGGTAGTACAAGTCATGAGCCACTAAGACTTAGATATTTAAAGCTGGTATGAAAATAAATACAACGGCTGTTAGAAATATACATAAACAGATTAAAAATCTAAAACTACCAAGGACAAGTGATAGTTATATACGGAAGTAGGTACATCTTCAATGCTAGCTCCCTCCATACACAACATTATCAGCTCCAAGATATGCACGCAAGGTGCAGGAGTATAGTATGAGTACAACCGATCCCATATACTCAATAAGTAACAAACTTAACCTCGGACTGAAAGCAGTGATGAGCTCATAAGAAGGCCAGTGTACAGCCAAATGATCAATAGCAACACATGATATAATGATGACAGAAAAATAAAATAATTCAAGAGATGTCATATTTAGCTCGTTCCCAAATACGGAAAATTAGACATGCTTTCCAAGTATAACAGTCAAAGCCCAAATCTTTCTCCGAAATCACTAAAACATCAGTTCAACAAGGAAATCGTGACTTCCCAAAAATTCAACAACAAATAAGACATTTCATTACCATCTAGCATGAGGAAAATACATTCAAGTATACATGCCAAGTCAATAGCATCACAGTGAAATCACCAAATACACTCACTCTCAGCACACTCAAGGTGCCTGGCACAAATTCCCACACCATCATATGCAACCACACGTGGCACTGTACGGGTGCCTGATACAAATGCTCCTCACTATCACACACACAGTCACTCAGCACTGTACGGGTGCTTGACACAAGTACCCCTCACCAAAGCATATATATATCATTATGCTTGCACTCACTGCATTATCAGACTCTAGAAGGGTGGATCTTGCCAAAGCATTAATCAATAATCAATCTGTCGCGGCATGCAAGCCAATCCAAATATCAATCATAATACATCTATGGCCCACATCAATCATCAACTGCTCAAGTCTCAATGGCTCACATCTCATAGAACTCAGCCCAAAAAGTATCACATATAGAAGACAACAACATCATGTTATATGACAAACAAATAATATATTGAGACTGAGATATAATATGCAGATGAAGATTTATGATTGAAAATCTGACTACAATTAAGGCAAACAACTCAAAATTGCAAGAATAGCCCCATCATGTCTCAAACTAATAAGTACATAGCCTAGACATGATTTCTAACATGAATCATAGCTCAAATTATCATCCAAGTATAGAAAATACTGATATAACGAGGCATGAAAGTAAACTACTCTCATAGTAGCCTAGAGTCTACCCGGATCATGAATACCCTGGTGTATGCGCACTCCCGTCACCTAGCACATGCATCACCCCCAACATATCTCAAGTATCATAGTTCCCAGAGATAATTACCCACTCAAACCAAGTTTAGATGTGTTACTTACCTCGAACAAGCAAAAACAATACCGAACAAGCCAAAAAATACCAAAATCCAACAAAATTCACGAATTCCGACAACCCATTCAAATACGAGTCCAACCATACTAGTTTTACCTAAATCTGACTCTGAATCGGTGTTCAAATCTCAATTATTCACTTTAGAAAAGTTTTGACAAAACCCTCCATTTTCACTTTTAGATCTATCGATCAAATGCCAAAATCAAAGATAGAATCATGTAAAATAATCAAATTCGAGTCAAATATACTTACCCCAATCCAAATCATGAAAATCCCCTCCAAAATTGCCCATACCCAAACTACCAAACTCAAAATGTGATAAAAGGAGTAAAACCCCCGAATATAATATCTTATAAGCACTGCCAGTTGTACCCTACGCAATCGCAATTGCACCCTCGCGATCGGGATGCACAAAATTGCATTGCCACAAAAATGCTATACGCATTCACGACTCCGACCACGCGAACGTGATGACCTTAGATGCCATACCTCCGCGAACGCATCCAACCCATGGAATGTGAAGCCAAAATCCCCCAACTCCCTCACTGAAATGTGATCGCATACCACATATGTGAACGCGAAGGTCTCCAGCCCAATTTCCTTATTCACGAATTTGATGGATCCTACGCAAATGCGGTGAACTACCATCCCAACTGACCAATTACTCAACACGATAGTGACTGTGCTCCCGCAATCGCGAAGCTCAACTGGAGCACCAGAAAACCAGCATCTTATGCAAACTCCGAAATGGTCCGAAACCAATCTAAAACACAATCGAGCCCCTAGGAAACATACCAAAATGTCCCTGCACCATGGACCTACTCAAGGCATCAAATCACACAAAATAACATCAAAAGTACGAAGCATCGATCAAGATCAATCTCTTAAGTTCATACACTTCAAACTTCAGACCAAGCGTCTGATTCAAGCCTAACCAATTCGGAATCACTTTTCACAAAAGTCCCAAATGACATCATGAACCTATACCAACTCCGGAACAACAAATAACCTTGAAAGCAACTCCCGGCCAAACCTATGAACTTTTCAAACCTCCCAATTACCTACTTTCACCAATTAGAGCCAAAAGCTTTTGAAAACATCCAAATGCAAAATTTGGGCATACGTGCAAATCCAAAATCACCATCTGGACCTAATAGAATCATCAAAACTCCGATCTGAGGTCAAATAAGTCAAACTTGGTCAACGCTTCCGACTTAAAGCTTCTAAAATGAAAATCATTCTTCCAAACCAATCCCGAACCACTCAAAAACCAAAATCGATCACACGTGCAAGTTATAATGCATCATATGAAGCTACTCAAGACCTCAAACCACCGAACGGAATGCAAATTCTCAAAATGACCAATCGGATCGTTACACTGAATTAGGACAAGACCATCATGTTGCTCATTTTCACTGTACAACGAATGAAATAATTAATATTTTGGAGGCATCTCAACATAATATATTAACTTTAACTCTTAATCGTACCATTCATAATTTGAAGATAGCCCATGATGCACATTATCGAGTTGATGATAACTCGAGGATGGACCACCATGATCTACCCCTCCAAAATTAGGTATATTTCAACTATTGGTTGGTTCATAACTTGTAAAACTTATATCTGGCAGGTAACCCCTATGAAAGATATAAGACTTAGTACAATTATGATACATAAAAGAAATATTTATACTACAACAAGGAAATTTTTAATTTACCACCCGGCATGTGAATTCTGTTAACTTGGCGACCCTCTATGATGCTGCATTGGAGAGAAATTATGTCATCGCTCCTCATTAACCCGTGAAGATAAGTTTAGATCTGGCCAGACTCTTTCATACGGAACCTGTTTGGATAAAACAACTCCGAAAATACCACCAGATGATTGAGTGTTAGCTATATTTTGCGGGACATCAACATTGTTGGCATCTTCTGACTTTACGTACATTTCCAGCATTTTTTACATAAGAACATCCTTGTGTTCATCCGGAGTCCTCAAAAAATCTTGCAGAGTTTCATTGTCATCGATGTTAAGCTTGACATAACAAGCAACACCTTGCGGAGTAAGAGAATACGAATATCTTCTGGTTACCTTAAGATTAAGCGAACGTTTACTCACACTCATTCTTTACAAATTAGAGATACCAATTTGTCGTACTCCAATGTGAGTGGCACCTTAACAATACACTGTGGAGAACAACTATAGTGTACCAAGTTATTTTTCACCACAGTCTCACCGTCCCAATATAATGCAACCCTAATTTTTCGCTCATCAAACATTGTAGAAGATTCAAAGAGAAAAGGTATATTGATGAAGATGAAGTGATGTATAAAGGATGCTGAAGAACAAAGGTATGGTTCAAATTCACTCAAAAATGATTTTTTCAAGAATGAACGTTTGACCTTAGGGAAGCAATCCGGATGCCACATATCAATATAGCGCAAGTAATATATGCGCTATACAGTTATCTATTATGGCAGCTATACAGTTATCTATTATGGCAGCTTAATTGTGCAGTACAGCGCATGTAATAAATGAATTGTACACATATATGCGCTATACAGTAAATTATTATGGCCGTTAAAGTATAGCGCATGTTACAGTTTTACATGTGATATATACAAAATTGTGTTCATCTCTTTTTTTTCACCTATTTTGGTCTCTTAACTAAAAAAAAATAATAATAAATAAAGCGCAACATTTAGGTTCCGAACTCGAATCATGGACCCTTAATTTTCTTGCTTATATATATTCTTTCTTATCGTTGAAAGTATTAGCACGCTCGTTGAGAGAAAGACTTAATAAGAATTATTTGATTAATTTACCCATTATCTCTCCTAAAAATGAGTAATAGCTGTTGAGAGATACTTAAAAAATGCTACTATGGATCACTTGCAACAAGGATAGATTTGAAGAGGGGAAAAAAATTATAATACTTTAAAAAAATTATAATACTTTCTGGTTTCCTAAAGCTGACACTTATTTACCGTTTTTTTTTTTTGTGTGTGTGTGAGACTAAAACAAAACTTAAAAACGACCAATGGAGTAAGAAACGTAAATGCGATCAGTATTTCTCAAGAGCTACATTACAATCACTGGCGTGATACATCCACACATATGACTGCATTTAATGTAACTTAACTGACAATCAGAGACTTTATACATCAGATTATTCTATCCTTTAAGTTATACATTAGATTATTAATCTCATTTCAACTTCTCAAAACTTTTCACAGCAATCCAAACAGCACATTAAAGTAGTCATTCGAACAATATTTGAGTTGAAGTTAAAAAGGAAGAATATTTGGATATAATTTGTGAATTCTCAATCACGAGTATGGTTTCAGAACTAATGCAGCTTCAATGAAGTCATATATCAACTCTCTTTCACAAAAGATATAGAAGAAAGGGGTCTGCACACGAACCATAAAATGACTAAGCCATAACAAATGAAAAGTTATTTGACTAGGACAAACAATTTTCTCCACGTTTAAGCTATTACAGATAGCGCAGAAAACTAAACCATAAAGTCGTAACAAAACTTGAAAATAATTACTAGACTAGACTAGATAATCAGGAGAAATTCGTCTAGTAACTTAAGCTTAACAGGTTATCAGATTGTAGGTAGAAACTATGTAACCCATACTTCTAGTTTTTCGGAGTTGTCTGGTAAGCTGGGCAAATGCCCGTTGAAAGTTGAAAAGATATGTCTCCTGGAGATGCCTTATCTAGAAAGAAGTCAAAGGTAGAACAAGCAAAACTGATTTGAGGTTTTGAACTGCTGATAAAGTGAAAGATAAAGAACAAACGGATGCTTTATTTCTTAACTTGGTATGATTAGTAGCTGGAGGTAGCAGCTCAGAGGTAGTGAAACATGTCATGGTTCAGTGTGAATCTCACTGTTTTAGTATCTAAAGAAACAGTACTTGAAACAATTTAGATAGTAAGCACACTGAAAATGCTGAATAGAGTAGCACAACACATATTCATCATTCCCAACAGTACTCTAGCCTACAGGCTATAATTTCATGTCTTCTCTTTGTGCAGTGATATTCATGGGAATTGGGATATATCTTGGTCGAATTAGTACTATCTTTGGAAGCAAGATACATGCGATCACATTTTAGTAAGTGTAGCAAAAAGAAGATGATATATCTTTTTACCTTGAATTCAAAGAGTTAATTTCAATGTGATTGAGCAGAAAATTCTAACGTGCTATCTGTATGTAGTCTCTCCCCTTTTTCTCCTTAGAAGAAGCAAGTGCTACCGAATATTTACCATCTATAAACATGCACATGCATAAACCTTTTGACCCAGTAAAGCTGAGAGGGCAGGAACCAGGTAAGGCAGGATAACTACGATCATATAACCTGTAAGACATTGTTATTGGGCATTACCTAACCACATTTACCCACTCCAAAAAGAAAAAGAAAAGAGAGGAGAATAATGATATTATGATTTGGAAAAAGCTATTACAACGGCAATGAGTAATGAGACAACCTAGGGGATGGAATGAGGAATTACAATGGTGTGTGAGTGTAGCAGAGGAAAAAATGCAGTATATAGGATGTCTCTAGGTGCAGCTGTTTACTTTGTATGGCAGGAGAGGAACCAAGTAGTATTCCAGAACAAAATAAGGCCAGTAGAAGCTATCATCAAGATGAGTATTCAAGAAGCATTTGTGAGAGGAAGGATGAATCCAAAACTGGGCAGTAGATTAAATAGATTGAACTTCTATCCTAGTTAGAAATATTGTTCTTAGTTGTGTGGTGAGATACAGTTCTGCATACTGGGATGTCCAGTATGTCTCTCTTTCTCTTCTTCTTCGAGCTGTAACTTCCCCATTGGTAATAAAAATAGTTCTATTACCAAAGAAAAATGATATTATGATTTGTTAATGAGTTTAACTTCTGTGCTAATAATGTAAAACTTTTTTACATCAGAACCTACAACAGGTACCTGTCTATCATAGGTCTAAATTGATAAACTAGAAAAATAAAGTAATAGTATCATGGTGTAATATTAAAAAGTACACTGATAGTGTAAAAATTCCTTACACTGCAAGTATGTATAAGTTAAATCCTTTGCGAATAGGTAATCAGATGCTGAACCGAGCAATCTCAAAGAAACCAGTTCAACAGCACGGTAATATAGACAATACCAAGAGGACTTCAGAAAATAACATAACAAAATATATAAAACAAGGAACTACCAGAAAGTAATAGTTTAGACTCAGAAAGGCAGCAGACCTCCAACCTTCGTCCAAGATTAATTCCTATTGACTGATCAGAAACTCCTATTGATAACTTTTTTTTAAATGGATCTCCTCTCGGTAACTTGCAGAGAACCAAATTTGAAGCTAGAAGACGATCAAATATAATCAGTCCCATTACATAACATGACCGCCTTCTGGAGAGGGAAGGGGCCTTTCTTTCTGATTGGTGTAAGCTTTAAGTTACACTACTAAAATTTGTTGTTCAAAATGGAAGCCAGCAGTATAAATACATACACCTTTACTCAGAAGCAAGACAAAAAGTTCCAGACAGGAAGTTGTCATTGCATGATGTATATCTCTGATAATAAAGCATGATAAAGTCCTCTTTCAGACAGTGAAATTGTCATTAGATGATGTATATCTCTGCTACTAAAGCATGATAAAGTTATCCAGACAGTGAAGTTAGTATTACACTGAGAGAAAATTCCAAAGAAAATTTTGACATGCATGTTGCTTAAGGGAGACATGAGCAGATGTTTTGGATTTCTTTTTTCAGGGAGGACAAAGGAAAGGAAAAAAGACGGTGAATTTAATCTATTTGTCCAGATTGCCTTTCCAGAGAGAAAAGATGGGAGAAGGAGACAATGGTTGGGTTAATATCATGGACAAAAACTTAAATTTCTTTCTCATCCAAAAGTGAGTGGAAAGAAAAGGTGGACCTCCTTCACAGAACCTTGTGTATAACCAAAGAAGACCATAGGCTTGTGAACAAAATGAATACTTCATTAACTAATATTAGCGTCAGATGACATCCATTCCTTTCTTTGATTTCCTAATCAATCAAAAAATAAGAACTTAATACTCCTGTTCTCCTCAACATGATCTCCTTTTTCTTTTCTTTTCTGTTTTCTTATTTTTCCTTCCTTCATGTCAACCCAAGTTTTGAGGTCAGAAGAAATGGTCAAGAACTACCTAGATTCAAGCAATTTAACTATTTATCAATAGAAATCGAAGAGATAGGTGATGACTCGCAGATATATGGAGTAAGATTAAGAGGTTTATACAAATAAGAAAGTCATACAGACCATATAAGTGTTCGGTTAAAAGTTAACCTTTAGTAATCAATACAAGCATTTAACACTAGCAAGAATAACCCAATTGCTCTCTTCACTAGCTATGCTCTCAGGATTTGTCACATGCATGGATTAGGGGTTATTCAAGAAACCATACACCAAAAGGAACCCAGATATTCCAAATCATTATTCAGACAGCTTTGATCATATCAGAAAGGCCAGGATTATTTTATTGTAGTAGAATCAAATAAGGACTAGCGTTTCTCCACATTTCATCATACCCTGCATCGCTTCAGTATATCAAGGTTTTATTCGCAGAACAATGAGCAATTCATGTCCTCCTGCCGTTTATCTCAGCAAAATTGCATCTGTAACAATATTATACAGGCAGAACACGAGTTGAGCTGAGGACAGAACAACCTCATGCAATAATGCACAAACTGAAGCCTGAGATTATAACAGAGGAAACCACCAGTGCACTTGAGTCTTGACAGTTTGACGATCATGATTCCTTGCTAAGGAACACGGAGTCCATTCTGCTATCTGTTTCTTTCTAATAAAAATAATTGATAAGATGCTTTTATCTTGCAAAAATTTACTTTCTGCTTCTGATAAGACGCGACATCCCCACAGCAGACAAACTGATTCTGCTCAAAACACTCCTCATACTTTTTTCTTTTTTTTTTCTTCCACATTATTGACTCAAATATCTCTAAGTGCACTGAGAAAGATAAGCCTTCCTCCTAATTCAATATAGAACATGTTATAGGGAACATAAACTCAAATGACAAAATGCACCCAAATAGTTTCAAACTTTCATCAATTTCTGTAGTAGCCTAAATGACTCAACAGTCTGTTTACACTGTGGCGCTGTCGAATGGTAAAGTACACAAATTATCAATTTCATACTGCCATACAAATTGACAACCTTACATACACTGTACCCAATGTAAAAATCAAAGAAAGGAACTTGCTGTAAAAAGAATCAACATACTCACCACTAAGGGAATATGCACATCCTATTAAATCTTTTCTTATATGAATAGAAACTACAATCTCAAGGAACAACTTCAAAATTGTATCTAACCTGAAAATCATCGACGAGCCCAGCTCCAACGCCAGTACGCGTTCCATTTTTCCTCCTCTCATAATCATTATCATCTGTAGGCAACTCATGGCGACAAACAGGACAAGTATTACGTATATTTAACCATGGCACAATACAGTCCCAATGGTAATAATGGGAACAAGGAAGCTCAGTCACCTTCTCCACAACCAAAATCTCATCCTTACAAACAGCACAAGCCATCTTGTTTTCTTCATCCTTCAAAACCACCAACGGAAGATTTTCAACAACAGATTTAGCTGTTGGTGGACTACCCTTCATCAAGGTCCCTTCACTTTCGAGAAATTGCCCAAACAAGGCATCACCATATTCAGTATCATCATTTCCATCAAAATCGAGGCTTCTCTCGATATTATTAACCGCCAATAGAACTTCCCATTCTAAATTCCTCACCGGCTCATCATCTCCACCGTTAATTGAACTCGAAATATCTGAAGAAACTGATATTTCTTCAATCCCATCAATCACAGAACTCAAAAAGTCTCTATCTTCAACCCTTTCATTGACTTCTTCCCACTCGAAATCGTCATTCAAATTTTGATCAATAACCCTAGAATTCAGCTCCTCCGAATCGGAATCCGACCCGATACCCACAACCCGAAGCCCATCACCCGTATTATTAAACACGTTAGATTCTGAGGGAAGAAAATCCCTATCAAAATCAGATCCAAAATCACCGTACGGAAAACCCCTAGAATTAGGGTTGCTATTATCAAAATCAGGGTCTTCTGTAACGAACAGATCCGTAACGAAATTCATTTGATCTTCATCCACGTAAAATGAATTCTCAGAATCCGGATCTGAATGTACGGATCCGGGTCCTGAATTGGGGCTGAAGTTGAAATTATTAAAAAAGGTGTGATTAGGAGGAGGAGAAAGGGAGTCGAAATCGAAAGCGAAGGGATTTGGGTATTCTTCATCATCATCGTCGTCAGCCACAGCCACGGTGGCATAGGTGGTGGTTGTCGGGAGGTGGAAACGGTGGATTCTAGAAACTTCTGCCATTGAATTGAAGACAAAGTGAAAGATTTAATTTGAATTTTCAGAGATAAATGGGGGCGGTCGCCAGTTGCCAGTGATGCAATTATGCTGATTGCGCAATTTTTTTCGGTTCTCTCGACCCGTTGTGGCGTTGTCTGCCTTCGGCTGGTAGGCAAGCAAATACTATTTTCTATTTTTTCTTTTTAGTATCTTAACAATAAACCCATGGCAGTATTTTGTTATTACTACATATAAATATAAATAAGAAAGAATTACAAGAAATTACACATGACTTCACACCATAATAAAAAATGGCTCATGTTTTTAAGTTTTACTCCACCTAGCTCACATTGTACATATTTTGAAAGCACTTGTAAATTTAAAATATTTTTACAACAATTGTTTCTAAAAGCTATGGAGTTAATTCTTTGTTCTCACAACTATTGCTTTCACTCTCTCTTCTTCTCACATCTTTTACATATGCTTCAAAGGACCGTGTATTTTCTGTTTCTCCTCTTGTGTCACCTGCTTGCAATGAAAGAAAATTGAAGAGTAGAAGTCCACCATTGAAGATCATTCAAAGCTTTGCTTTTGAAAATGGGTTGTTTTGGTTTTGTTAGTTGTTTGGATTGGGTATTGTTCCAATTGATTGAAAATATCAAAAGGAGTAAAAAATTTCAATTTGAAGTGATTTGGAGTAGATTTGAGCAAGATTTGAATTAAATTTCAGAAAAGACGCAAGAAAGAAGAAGAAGTCAGTTTTTTGTATAATTATGTATAATCTTGTATAATATTGTATATGAGTGTAGAAACACACCTTATACACTGTTATACACTTTTATACACCTTTATACAAGCGTCTGTAGACGAACTTCTTCCACGATTTTAAGTTGCAATTCTTATTCAAAACCAGTCCAAATCTCCATTAAATGACTTCAAATTTTATATACCACCTCCTTATACTATTTCTAACAAGTCTAAATAACACCCACACCAAATTTTTCATAAAAAATTCGAAATTTAAACTCACATATTTAAGCTTGTTAAAAATCTAATTTTCACCACCCAAATGAAGTTGGTTTGTTGAATTAATATTTGAGTCACAATTACTGATTCGAAAAGTAATTTAAAAGCTTGAGGAATATTTTTTAAAAATTAAATAGTAAGTTTGAGAACCTATTAGAGTTGGATGTTGAATCTTAGCCTATTATTTATAGGCTAGTTGGTTGTAAATTAAAATATGAGCTATAAAATTGAAAAGTATGGAGCACAATTGTTCTAATGTGAAATTTTCCCTATAAATAAATGTTAAAAAAACAAAACTGGTCTTTGATCTAGTCCCTCTATACCAAAATATTTATTAAAAAAAAAACAGAGAGATTGAAACGACTGTTACGATAGATGGATTCACTTGGGTGAAATCAAATTTATATGTATTTGGATAAGAATTTAAGTTCTACTACTTATAGACATCGAAATTTGAAAGGATCAAGCCAAATCCTAAATTAAAGATACTATAACACTCTTGAAATTCTAAGAGTCTATTAGGTTTATTGGAAATGACTCTACCCTAAACCCTAAGAGAAAATCTTACTTTATACCCATTAATCCTAAATTATTTACCCTTTAATGCCGAGGCCCAAACTATTTACTACTCCTACCCATGGGTATAAAACTATTTACCCGTTTTTTTCCTTGCCTCCTCTCAATCCTCTGACTTCCAAAATGCATGAGGACAGTAACATAAATGTGGAACCTACAGAATGCCAAGAGATCCTAACTAATGAAGTCTCTACGCCTCCTCCAAATAATGAAATTAACCTCGAGGCAAATAACGCGAGAAGAAAATGGATAACTGATGAAAGCTTTGTTAAAGTTACCAAAGGATTCAGGAAACTTCTCTTGTTTGGTCGGAAAAGCTGAATTGTCCTTCTATCGTCCAGTTATGGGTCATAACATGTATTTCTTGAAATACAGAGAACTTCACGCTTTAGCGTGTGGTGGGGCTAAGAAAATCAAATGAAATTATCCAACTGCAAATCTTCAATGCAGACATAAAGGAAAAAACATATCACAACATGAAGGAAAAATATGTAATTATATTCAACTCGTTCAGTGTTTGCTACTACGTCGAGCATTATATTATAGCAGAGGTAGACATAAGCGTTCATTGTTCACCTTCAATTTTTCTCTTCCATAAGCTTCGATAGATGAACAAGATGACGCCATGTTAACAACACCCACTAGAGGAGCAAAATCCACATCCTCAAATTTAAATCCACCATTGATGGACCTTGAAGCTTGAAACTCTTAACTTGGTTTGTTTGAGTTTTTAATTATTTTGATCTGATCCTATATGGGTTAGTTTGGAAAGTTGATTGGAGGTTGTAGCTAAAGTTTTAGTCAATTTGATAGAGATTTTGTAGTAAATTTTATAAATTTGGGTTGAAATATAGTTGAATCAGAGAAGAAGACGAATTTGTATTGTATACCCAAATAGTATACAAATATACCATTTTAGTATACAATTCATTCCAACTATATACCCTATTAGTATAGTTATATACTATATTGGTATCATATGCAAGTTGAATTATTTTTTGGTTGTATTAGCTGCATTTAATTGGTACAATATTTGATTTTCTTTTAATAATAGTATTATAGTACAATATCTTGAAATACCTTATTATATTAATATGTGGTACACTATTTTTTTTTTTTCTCTTTATGCATGTGTACAATGTAATAGTAGTATAGTCATATAGCTGCTGGAAATTAACTAGTAAAACTGTATACCATGTTGGTACAGTTATATGCCATACTGATATCATATGGTAGTTTGAACATTGTTTTGGTTGTTTTAGCTGTATTTTAAGTGAATTCTATTATGAAATTATTTATATCAATATGAGTTGCAATAATATTGGAATTTTTGTGTACCGATGGACAAAAATTATGTGTATTAATAGTGTGTATAGTTATATCCCATACAACTATATATCCTCTTAGTATACGAAATGAGCAAGTCGTTTTGCGATTATTTAGCTTGCAATACGAGCATGTAATTTTCTCATACTTTTATTGCGTCCTTTAATGTTTTGGTAGAGTAGTATAGTCCCAGATAGTTGTAGCAATATTCTAAAGAAATCATATACTCTGTTGGTATACATATATACCATATTGGTATCACATGGTACTAGAAGTCTTTTTCGCTACTTATACTTTTGTTGTATTTTTTAATATTATTATTATTTTTATTCTAACTAGTATATATGGAGATTTGGTTGCCGTAGATTATGTTTTCTTGCTCTATAACTGGTTGTATTACCGTTAATGGTAGAGTGTGTATTGATATTTTTAGGGAAGGAGTAGAATAATAAAACAGATGATATTTGTCGAGAAGTGCAAAATCGTATGGATACGATTCTCGTTTTGTATCTTGATTAATTGGATTGTTTCTTTATGGATTCCTATCCCAAACTCTTCGAGATGTGTTTCCGAGTATTCCTTGATCATTTCGTCCAAGAAGAGGAGTTCCTCTAATTCTATAAATTTTTCTAGAAGACTCTTTTCTTGAATATTATTCAAAAAAATTTCGGATTGCCCAGTATTCCACCAATTAGTAACCCAAGATTCCAGACATTTATTAACTGAGAAAGAAATCCACCAGGGCAAAAATACTATAGATGCAAGATAGAAAAGAGGAGTGAATGCTTTCTTTTTTGCCATTTTTTCATCTGTGAATTGTTAATCAACCCATTCGTACACTCTATGCGATCGAATATTTCTTACACACATGAGTTTTATACAAGGNTTTCTCTTTATGCATGTGTGTTATGTAATAGTAGTATAGTCATATAGTTGCCGGGAATTAACTAGTAAAACTGTATACCATGTTGGTATAGTTATATACCATATTGGTATCATATGGTAGTTTGAACATTGTTTTGGTTGTTTTAGCTGCATTTTAAGCGAATTCTATTATGAAATTATTTATATCAACATGAGTTGCAATAATGCTGGAATTTTTGTGTGCCGATGGACATAAATTATGTGTATTAATAGTTTTTATAGTCATAGGCAATTGTTGGAACGACCCCATACAACTATATACCCTCTTAGTATACGAAATGAGCAAGTCGTTTTGCGATTATTTAGCTTGCAATACGAGCATGTAATTTTCTCATACTTTTATTGCGTCCTTTAATGTTTTGGTAGAGTAGTATAGTCCCAGATAGTTTTAGCAATATTCTAAAGAAATCATATACTCTGTTGGTATACATATATACCATATTGGTATCACATGGTACTAGAAGTCTTTTTCGCTACTTATACTTTTGTTGTATTTTTTAATATTATTATTATTTTTATTCTAACTAGTATATATGGAGATTTGGTTGCCGTAGATTATGTTTTCTTGCTCTATAACTGGTTGTATTACCGTTAATGGTAGAGTGTGTATTGATATTTTTAGGGAAGGAGATCAAGGTTTGCATGGCAATCACGTGTTGATTCTTAGAATTTGATTATGTAATTTATGGTGCTCAATAACAGTCAATGTGATATTCAGTGTATTAGATCAAGTGACAACTGATATTATTTCAGTTTAATAATTAAATTTAAAAAATGACAAAGAAAAAAAAAAGGTATAATGTACTAGTTATATTAGAAAAATGTGAATAAATATTTACTATATCAATTATTTTTCTTATTGTGTAAAAAGAAATTTAGTGAAAACGGTAAATGAAATCAGATTATGAAGAGAAAAAGAATATATAAAAAAAAGAAGTTAAATGAAATTAGAAAAGGAAAAAAGAAAAAAATAAGAAGAAAATGAGAAAAAAGAAAAGCAGAAAGTACAAAAAAAAAAGAAGAAAAGAAGCATAGAAATAAAAAAGAATTGGAGAATAAAGAAAAAATGCACCACAAAAAACTACTATGGGTAGGAAATGTAATTAGTTTATGGGTAGAAAAACAAATGGGTAGACAAGGGTAAATAGTTTTGTTTATGTGGGTAGCTGTATCAAAACCCCAAACCCTAACTCACACCTATATAAAGGATACATATTCCCTTGAAGAGGTGTCTCAAAAATCCCATAAATTCTCGGGATATTTACAAAGGGATCGAGGCATAAAATAATGTCGTGATCAATAGATGTTCTTCTTGATAATAAAATACTTCAAGAAGAATATCCATACAATGATCGACTTTCATGGAGATTAAATAATCCAAAGAGGTATGTATCATCCTATGTTCGAGAATACGCTGATCCAGCCCTCGAATAACAGAAAACAATTCGGAGGAAGAATCAAGGGATAAATAAAGTTGTAACCCGCAACGTTTTTCAATAAAATCACTTTATTCTTTTATGGTTGTAGTTTATTTTTCGTATATTGACAATTTATTGCCTACAGTACTGATTAGACAAAATAATATTTTGTAAAATTGGATTATTGATAAAGTAATTATAACTAAATGTAAACAATAAACACTACTACCTATAATTTATTTGTTTTAACCCGTTAAACTACAATTATATTGTTAGTGCATGTAATTTTAATTCTTTTGATGATTAGGAGGATTATTATGCTTCACCGATAAATATTTGAGTCAACTCCCAAACATAAGCTCCATTATGTTGGTGGTCTCCTTTGGGGAAGACATTTGCATCACTTTCCAAATGCAAATCTAGAATCTAGAATCAAGTTCAGACGGGTATTATGTACATAATTAGTTTTTTTTTTGGGGGGGGGGGGGGGGGGGAGGGGGGGACGGGGGAGTAACATAATAGACAGCCACCAGAACTTGGTACCGATTTTTACATGGACACGTAAAGTTTGGCTCTTTCCTATTAGGCACGCGAATGTCCTCTCATGTGTGCCAATTAAACACAGACCTCATATCCGGTCTTAAAATTTAGGAGCGTGTATGTAAACGCGACTGATGTGTAATATGTAGCGAATTAAAATCCTTCACGTGTCTAAGTAGTCCACATAAGCTCTGTTTGTCTTAAAACAGATTTACTCACTTTATTTTTACCCTAAATCAAACCCTTTTATCAACCAATCTCCCCTCAATACGTTTTCTCACTACACATCTCCCCGTCGTCTCCCACCGTAAAACCCCAAAAATTGTAGGTCGATTAGTGTTCGATTTTAATTTTTTTCGTCCTTACAAGTGTATTTCGTTGTTTAACCGACTATTAAACGAGGTATTTGTTGAGGGGTCGGTTGCATGTATACAATCTAGAAGCCCATGTTAATGAGCTACTAATTTTTAGAAATAATCAAGATTTTTAAGTACAGGTAAGCTTGTATATTGTTTATATTTATGATTATTATAGTTATAGTGGTGATTTTTTTGAATTTTTTTCTAAAAAGCTAGATTTGTTTTATCCGATTGAGAGAATCTGACCTGGGCTGATTGTCTTTTGTTTTGTTTTGTTTTGCTGTGTAAAATCTTTGTCATGTATAGAGAATTTATTCAAGTCCGATTTCACCATGGTGGTACTTTTACCAATGAAGTCAAGCCCAAATACATATGTGAAAGAGATGTGGACATCTACCGTATTGAAAAAGATCACTTTTCCTTGGTCGAATTGTAGTTTTATTCTAAAGATCTTAGGTACAATACCGTTGTTGGTTTCTATGTTTTGAACCAAGAGACAAAAGACTTTGTTTTATTGGAAAGTGACACTCAGCTTTATAATATTGTCTCTCCTCTTAAACCTTTACAGTATTTGGACTTATTTATTGAGCATGTTATTAATGACCCTGTTGTAGTGGAAGGGGTGGTCCATGTGGTCCTACTAGTGGAGTAGATGTTGAAGATAACCTTTCAATTATTAGGTCTAAGGCAGCACATGCTGGATCAAACAGTATAAATACAAAAGGACCTGCTGAAGATAACCTAAGTATGGTTGAAGGGGCACAAACAATAGAAGACTTGACACTAGAAGATGTTGTAGTTTTTGAAGACTTAGATGGGATTGAAGACACAACAGATCTTGATCTTCTATTAGATCTGGATAGTAGTGAGTCTGAATTGGATGTCATACCTGATGTAGATGATAGTGAGGTTGATGAAGAGATAAGAGAACTAAGAAATGAAATAAGGAGTAAAAAAACAGCAGAAAAAGAAAAGAAAAAAACCTACTACAACACATAAAGTACCAATAGGAGAAGCTGGGCTAGATAAAGGGTTTGAAGACATTGGAATAAATAAGAGAGACAAATATGGAGGGAACTTAGGTGGGGATGAGGACTATCTTGGTAGTTCAGACCTTGGAAGTGATGATTCTGAGGATGAGTTAGATGTTGAAGCTGAAAAGGGTGTTGATTTACCAGCTAGAAGAAGAAGCAAAAAGGTTAGACATGATAATGTGAAGTAACTGTTTTTGAACTTGGGATGGTGTTTGAAAATGCTATAGAGTTTAGGAAGGCAGTGGCTAATTATGCTTTTGAGTATAAGGTGCAGCTGAAATTGAAACCAAATGAGAGACATAGAGTACTTGTGAAGTGCAGAACTGGCAGATGCAAATGGGCACTGTATGCAAGCAAAGATAGAGATTCTGGTGACTTCATTATGAAGAGGTACCATCCACAACAAAAATGCAACAAGTACACCAAGAATAGGTTGTGCACATCTAAATATATTGCTCACAAATTTAGAGAAAAAATCATATCCACACCTGGTATAAAATTGTGAGAGTTACAAGATCATATCAGAGACAAAATCGGTTTGTATGTTGGAAGAACTGTTTGTTATAGGGCTAAGTGTAGGGTAATACAAGAGTTCATGGGGGAGATGATGGAATTTGCAAGGTTGTGTGATTATGCTGATATTATCAAGGAGACTAATCCTGGGAGTACTTGCTGGATCAGAACAGATACAAATACTGTACCTGGAAAGAATTTATTTGTATATTTTTACATTTGTTTTGATACCTTGAAGAAGGATTGGTTAAAAGGATGTAGGAAGATTATTGGATTTGATGGCTACTTTTTAAAAGGAGCATGCAATGGTGAATTATTGGTAGCAATTTGAAAGAATGGAAATCAGCATATGTTTCCCATAGCATGGGCTGTGGTGGACCAAGAGACCAAGCATTCTTGGACATGGTTTAACTTGTTGAAACCAGATTTGGATATGGAAGATGGAATTGGCTTAGCACTGAAATCAGACATGCAAAAGGTGATGTATTTCTATTTTTAAATTGTTGTTTTATTTCATTTACTCCTACTTCATTCATTTTTAGGTCTGTTTTTACTTGTTATTACAGGAAATTGTCCCAATAATTGCAGAGTTACTACCATTTGCTGAATATAGCATGTGTGCAAGACATATTTGGTCCAACTAGGCTCAAAACTGGAGAGGTGAAGAAAGAAGAAAACAATTCTGAAGATGTGCCAAATCAACATATGAGGTAAAGTTCATGGAAGAGTTACATGCTTAGGGTTTACTTGGTGGTCCTAAACTGTGTGAAGACTTATTGAAGTACAATAAAGAATATTGATGCAAGGCTTATAGCCTATTTGGCCAAGCTTCTTTTTGGACAAAAGTGCTTTTTTTTTTTTGTCAAAAGCACTTTTGGCCAAAAATTGAGGTGTTTGGCCAAGCTTTTGGAAGGAAAAAAGTGCTTTTGAGGAGAAGCAGAAGCAGTTTTGGAGAAGCAGAAAAAAGTAGCTTCTCTCCAAAAGCACTTTTTTGAGAAGCACTTTTGAGAAAAATACACTTAGAAGTAATTTTTTAAGCTTGGCCAAACACTAATTGCTGCTCAGAAGTGCTTTTCAAACTAATTAGCCAAACACAAACTGCTTCTCACCAAAAGTACTTTTGAGAAAAGCACTTTTGAAAAAAAGCACTTCTTAAAATAAGCTGATTTTTGCAGCTTGGCCAAACGGGCTATTACTTTAGTCAAACTTCTAAATGTGATGTTGTTGAGAACAATATGTGTGAAACTTTTAACTCTTGGATAGTTGGACCTAGGCATAAGTCAATTATAACAATGTTGGAAGAAATTAGACATAAAATAATGACATGAGGAACTTTGCTGAGACTTGGATAAGTGACATTTCACCAATGACAAGAATGGTTTTAAAGGAGAACAAGGAATTGTCTAGGAGATGTAAAGTAACATTTAATGGACAAGATGGTTTTGAGATTGAAGAAGGTGATAAGAAGTTTATTGTTAATCTGGTGGCAAAGACTTGCACTTGTAGATCATGGATGTTGAGAGGAATACCATGTCAACATGTTGTTTTTTCATACTATCACCTAGAACAAGAGCCAGAACAACATGTCGTATTTTAGTATAGAAAAGAAACATTCCTAAAGGCTTACAAGTATTTTCTTCAACCCATGCCCAATACGAAGATGTGGCCAGAGTCTAATAATCCAGCTATTGAGCCTCAGAGCCAAAACAAATGCCATGTAGACCAAAAAGGTGTAGAGGAAAGGCAAAGTATGTGTCCAAAAAGGCAAAGTATGGTAAACTTTCTAAGAAAGGGGTGAAGATGACATGTTCAAAATGTCATCAAGTAGGGCACAACAAGAGAGCCTACAAAACAGAGGTAATCTGTTGTTCAATTAAGTTTAATAGTAGTTTACAATTTAATACTCAATCATTTTTTTGCTGTTAACATTGCAGCCTGCTATGGGGTAGCCAACTCAGCCAAGACAGTCAAGACAGCAAAGACAGCCTGCTCAATCTTCAATTTGTGATGATACAACTGCTGTCACCATATGTAATCCAACACAATCAACTAGCGTAGGCAGGGGAAGGGGAAGAGGGAGAGGTATTGGCTTAAGAAAGGGAGCATTCCAAACAGCTGCTTCTAGAGGAAGAGGATCTGAAACCAGTCAAGAAGGTACATCCTCGAACATTGGACAAAAGAGGCCAAGACTTGCAGGATTTGTGATATATACAAACACTGTGAGTGGATCAACAATTCTGAATGTAAGCAACAATTATTTAAAGCAAATGTTATTTATATTTCATATTAACTGTGAATAATATCTGATATTTTTCAGCCTGGTAATCCATCTGAAAGAGTGATATCACATGGGAGATCTCTAAAGAATACGGCTGAAACCAATATAGATATTGGATTTAAGCCGCCTGGTCTAAAATGGAAACGTAGACAAGCAGTAACAACTAACCAACTCCAGCGGATGAGTGCATCCAGGAATACAAAGACTTCCAGTCAAGAAGGCACATCCTCATCTTTTCTGTCAAGCCACAGGAGTGGAACCAAGTAACTTCATTGTTTAATATGATTTAGGTGCTTATTTAGTTAATTATTTGGACATGTAGTAATGACTTCTTAAAAAATAACTTTATTTTGGTATGGCCTTTTGGTATTGTATTGGTGGCTACATGATTAGCCTTTTGGTTTAGTACTTATATTGGCTTCAAGGACAGCCTATGCTTTAGATCTTGTATTTTGGTCCTACATTGGCATCAAGAACAACTAATTTTGTAGCTCTTTATGAGCTTGGTCTTATATATATATAAGTTTTCATTTGGCCAATATTATAGTAAAAATAGCACGGGCTAGCCAGTTTTCGGAGTGATCATTCAAAAATAGACAGCATTTGCAAAGTCATTGAAAAATAGCCACTATTTTGCTGCAACACGAAAAGTTCCAGCATAATATACTGGAGATCGGTGCACCTGTGTATGAACTTCCAGCATATTATGCTGGAACTCCAACACGCGGAAAGTTCCAATATAATATACTGGAGTACTTTTTCGGATTTTGAACATTATTTTCGTTCAGATTTATCTTTACATGAAAAGTGGCCAAATTTCGAGTACTTTTGAAACTGTGGCTATTTTTGAATGACCACTTGTAAATCTGAATATTTTTGAATTTCTCCCAATATTATATGATCTTACTGTCAACCTTTATACATTGTATTTTGGTCTTGTGTTGGCATCGGAGACCATCTATACAAATCTTGCATCAGTCAAATAGTATAAGCAATGTAAAGTACACCCAAAAATACCTTTATCATTGATTGAATACATTGTCCAAAATTTGGGTACAATTTATGTCCCAATTACAACCAGTGATACCGAATATAATGTGTTGTTATTGCAGCTAATATGATCAACCAGTAATATCGTTCCAAACCCACAATATAAATATCATAACTAACACCAAGCAATATTTTTTCCACCTTTTAGTATTTAAGTTCAGTTGCATCATTCTTTTTGACCTTCTTCAACAACTCCCATATCACCCTTGTAGCTCGATCTGGAAATTGAGGTTCATACCACATAAAAAATTTGCATCCACGTTTCTCCTGCAAAAAACAGACCAAAAAAAGATACAATTTGTAAACTCAACAACTAATGAAGAACAATTCAACAACGATGATAAATTCATGTGCTTACTTTGTCAATTCTGCAACGATAAAGTCGACGACCTGGGTTTCTCTCTGACCATGATGTTTTCAATAGAGCATTGATCCCACAGTGACAAATAATCGGTCCATTAAGCGAATTCATTGTCCTTTGCGAAATTGAACCAGACGAATCCATTGCCAATTATCGAGTCACTAAAGAAAAAAGGAAGAAGAAACAGAAGAAAATCCACTGGCAATAAAGAGAAAAAGAAGAAAGAAACAGAAGAAAATAATTTACTTGTTGGAGCCTTTAGTTACTGGTATGAAACAAGAGAAAGATATTGAGAAATTTCAGCTTGGATCTTCGATCTCCTACGTTAGAGACGACCTAGGGTTTTTTGGGGGGAAAAATATGATAGATTTTCAGGTTTGGGGAAGGGATTATAAAGGATTCGCTTTTTTACCGTTGGAATCCTCCAGCAAAAAAATCAATCCGCACCTATTTTTGTTTAAAGTCAAGCTATATTACAAGTCAGCATTTTGCGTTTAATTGGCACACATGGGAAGATGTTCGCGTGCATGATAGGAAAACGCCAAACTTTGCGTGTCCATGTGAAAATCGGTGCCAAGTTCCGGTGTTATGTATTTGGCCAAAATTTTAATATAGCCGATCCTGATCTGTTTGTGATTAAGGCACAAGTGTATCTATTTGCTGCTAGCGAATAGCTATGCTGCTGGCAGGAATCTGGAAAGAAGTTGCAGAGATGAGAAACGTGGACCTGTGGAATAACTACGTAAAGAAATGATCTTAGCACTTGGCAAGAAACAAGAAAGAAGATGCCCTTAAATGTGTGTACGGTTTTCTGGACTACTAATAAAACTGTAAGTAGAATCTACTCGCCTTCATCTCTTAGTTGGCATTAACAAATTTTGCTTGCAAAGTAGAAAGAGATGATTGGAAAAGTAAAAGCATGAGAGCCTGAGAAGTTTCCATGCATAGATGGAAATGAAGGCCATAGACATTTCGCTTCTTCTGTATCTTTCTCTTGGATGGCTGAGCGCCAGTTCCAAAATTCTACATGAAAGCCAATTTGTGGAGTTGACAAAATCTGAATTGAAAAACTATGCATACGTAAGAAACTGCTATTTATAGTCACAAAGAGGGGGGGAAAGCCTGATGTTCTCTTTTGGGCTTCAAAATTACTCTCATCATAATGAACTGGATGCGCAAAGGTGTCGCTCTATATAGTGATATCTACCAGTGACAAGTAGTGAGGGGAGACGCGATGAAGGTAAGACCAAAAAGATTTCTGAGAAGCACCTAAAGCCTGGGATCTCTTGATTGAGTAACAAAAATCTCCAGCGCTATCAAAACTGGCTACTCTGATGCTGCACTAAAACAGCTACCATTGCCGATATGAAAAACACGAGAACTGCTGTAAGGGCATACTTGAAATTAAGCTTCCGCGCATCTATGTCCCTCGAGGCATCAAGTCCGGACGACGAATCAGTAATTTCCTCTTTTGACTCGCTCATCAAAAGGTCTCCAGCAATATTCTCATCCTGAAAATGAACAACCGAAACAGCAGTGTCACAATGGAGCTAGGTACCTTTTCTTTATAACCTAGTCAAAATAGTCGGTTCAAATATATTGGGAATTAGTTTGGAGTAAGCATGCGTTTTTTTCAGTTAGAGGCACATCTAAGGTTATTTGGTTGATAATGGGATGTACGGCATCAGATGCGAATAGTTAATTGCCATCAACATCAGTAAATCAAAATACTATACTAAACTAAACAGAAGACCATATGATTCGCATATGAAAATAAGCATAAGACCAAATAAACCACGTACCACACTAGTTGGTGACAAATTCTTGATTTTTTCTTCCTTGCTTTCATCTGAAGAAGTTACAGAAATTAACTCGGCCTTGGGAAGCACGGATTCCTTGGTATCTTTGCCATCACTTCGTGGAGACAAAGAAGGAACTTTATCCTTCTGCTGAAAATGCTTCTTCTGGGCCTTATTTTCCAATATCAGCAAAGCTATCTGAATATTTTTGCAACAAAAACACTAATCTGAATGAGAAAATTATACAATTCCGTCCCCAAAATAAAATTATCTTTAAACAATTCCCTTATTCTAACTTTTATTCCAAATGAATTCTCTTTCATCAAGAAGTGATGCACGAATTATATAAACAAGATTGCACAGACAACTGAAATTTTTTAGGAGACATTAAATTTATGACGTTGTTAAAGGTTCGAAGTCCACGTCCATGAATAAAAATCTATCTTTGACACAAAATGTTAATGTTGTAGAGAAGCCATCTCATTGGAGCAAGAAGACATAATTCTTGATGTTTCAGATTAGTAACTAGTATTCAATTAGTCATAGTCCTGACCTGCATTTAGGCCCATTGACCATGTCAATTAGACAAAAAAAAAAAAAAAAAAAAGAACTCAAAGTAACTGGATAGAGTGGAGGAAAAGTGAAGTCACAAATGTTAGATATTTCCAGCCTTAACAGGAATGAGAGTCAATAGCGAGTGACAAACCTGCTTTTCAAGTCTCTCCCTTTCAAGAGCCAATTGCATAATCAAATCAGTTATCAATTTACTGCGGAAGTTAATATCTCGGGCAGTAGCCTTCTTCGTTTCCTCAGCTTGGCATAACGATGCTTCCAAACATGCAATCCTTCCCCTTGCAAAAGTTAATTCTTCATTGAGATCTGAGTTAGATTCTGATAAGATAATGCACTTATCTTCAGCACTCTCCATCAAACTTTCTGCTTTTGAAACCTTTGATTTTAGATCCTCAATCAGATTTTCCATGTCATTTATTGTAGCATTAAACATGATTTGCTTCTCTTGACTAGCTTCAGCAGATGCAACTGCATGCTGAAGACGAAGCTCAGAATCCCTCAACTGCCTCTCTAGTAGATTTATCCTCTCAGATTTAATGCTACTACTGCTTTTTAGGAGGTTCAGCTCTTTGTCAAGTTCCACATTAGCTTCTTTTAATAATTTGCACTCAGATTCCAACTCCAGATTTTTCTTTGCAGATGATGTATAATTGGACAGCTGAAACTCAGAGTCCTCCAATCGTTGTTCAAGAAATTTAACCTTGTCCCCGTGCTCTTTACAGGTGATTTCAGACTTCCGCAGTAAGTTGTCTTTTGTTTTTAAATTTTCGTCCACTTCTTGAAGCTTAGATTGTAAGTTGCTTTCTCTCTGAACCGTACCGTTCAGATTAAAGTGTGCTATCTGGAGTCGACCCAATAGTTCTTTCGAAATTCCTAACAAGACTTCAGCAGCATTCTCTCCCTCAAACAACCTTTGCCAAGCAGCTTCAATTTCTTCCTCCATGCAGAAAGTTTCTTGCTGCAATCTGACGTTTAATTCTTCTTCAACTTGTCTAGATTCAGTAAGCTTTTTCTCAAGATCTAACTCTCTGGCCAAAGACTTCTCCAGCATCCGCAGAATGTGTCTCTGCTGTTCAACGGTCTGCATTTTTATCTTTGTCTTTGGAGTCAAAAGTGAATCCCCATTGAAGTGTTCCACTGTCTTGCCACCTTGCCCTGTCAAATTGCATCAGCATGAACTAGGATTAAAAACCAATGATGGTACTTGTTTTCAAGCGCATTATAGCAGCAATATGTACTTATACAAAGAGCAGCAATCAACTTAATTCTAGTTCAGACATGCAGAGCAAAAAGAAAAAATTATTAACTATTTCCAGACATTTTTCTTTCCTTTCTCCATTATGATTTTACAGTATGGTCGGCTTCCGTGAGGTTGTTGGGATAAGTAAAATTGCATAGAGCATAAAACATTATAATCAACAAGAAATTAACAGGGCATCCACTTATCAAGAGGATTTTGTATATGACAATACTAATAGTAGTAATAATAACTACAACAATAGCACATCAATAATGATGATGATGATGACGACGACCACGACAATTATGACAATAACAACAGGCATCCATCAGAAAGATCATTTAAGTCGGATCTTAGCTCCAGAGATCCATTCACTTTGCATTGGTTCTGCCAAAGCCCATCTTTGATCGCTTTGAAATGGACTGACCACAGTGAATTTTGAGCAGCACAAATCAAGACTTCCTTAACTGAAGCTTCAGAAGCTATTCGGCGTTATGCAGGATGTAAAGAAATCCTTTTTTGTCTGATAACAGAATGTAAAACAAAAATAAACTCACAATTTTGATCTCCCATTGAGGTGAGGACAATACCATGGAAGTTGGTACATTGTGCCCTTAATTCTAAAAGATGGTCCTGTGACTGCTTGAGGGATTTTTCACTGTCATGTAACTTCTCTTCTATTAAAACGAAAGTTTCATCCACACGCCCACATGAAGAAATGATCTTCCGCACATTGTCAATCTCCATTGCAACAGAGGATAACAAATCACCGAGTTCCTTCACCTCTGAATCCAGTACCCCAGATAAAAGATCAAACTCTATTGCCTTCTCAACGATTTCATTTGAAGTATGCTCCTTCTCGGAGGAAAAAGCCTCAAAATCACTTTCTCTTGTTGCCACATGCATCACAAGTATATCTAAGTTAACTAGTTTCTCAGAGAAACATGCTAATTCTAGTTCAAGCCTTGTTAACATCTCCCCACTTTCTACTTCTTGCATGACATCACCACTGGATGACAAAACCTCAAGAGAGTCAACAGTATTTGATTCTACCTCCACTTCATTGACATTAACACCTTCTATGGAAGCAGATCCATTATTCTCTGTGTCAGCATCCATTAGTCAAACCGGATTTTTGAACCTGAAAAATGAACCGGTACCAATATCTTTAAATAAGAAGGTCGACAAAACTTGGAGGTAAAAAGCAAGAAGCGAAGCACACGCTGATTTGAATTAAGCGCACAGTTCAGCAAAGATTAAAAAATTACTAACAAACATATATGGTTTTAGACTTTTAGTACATTTAATAATCAAAACACAACTGAAATATCAGCATCCAATATACAGTGATGACAATATTAATCCAACTCCTCAAAGAAATATCATTAAAATATAATTTCAACAAGGCCAACAACAACAACATACCCAGCATTATCCCACACCGTGGGAATTTCAACAAGGCCATCGAAAGATAATTTCAATCATAAAATTAATCTTCATTTTCAATCACTCAACCATAAAATGATTAATTTGCAGCACTCAATTTTATATTTGGTTACTTTAGTAATTGAACTAAGAGAGTAGAAGGGATAAGCAAAAAAGAAGCCCAGAATTGAAAGGCCGCAGAGGAAGAGCAACTTGCATAATAGAAGCAAAAGAAAGTCTCATTTATTTGAAGGAAATGAAGAAGAAAGAACACCAAACAAAGAAGTACAAAAGCATAAGTAGCAAATGGATACGCGTTACTTATCAACAAAATAAAAGCAGACACCAAAAGAAAAGATATGGCTGAACACTTAAGAAAAATTGAGAGTTCTCAATTACTATCATTCCAAAACACCTTGAACCATCAAATAACAATTTACGAGAGCCAAAAGAATAAATGATAACCACAGAGCTAAGACTGTGACGATGGAGCTCCATGCAGAAACCAAATAAACAAACCATTAAGGCATCCCATTATGGTTATGAATATAGCTAAAGGCCATGTCAGAGACTTTTCTTATTGTTTTTGATAACTGTGGTGTCCGGGCCAGCTTGCGCGCACCTCGACTAATTCCATAGGATACCTGTCATCTCCCACCAGCAACAAAAACCAAGTAACTCTGTCCACCAAGGCTAGAACAGATGAGAACAAATCACCTAGTGTTTTATCTCGACTGGAAATTGAACCTGAGACCTCATAGTACTCAACCCACTTAATTGACTACTAGACCATGTCAGACACTTTGAAATAAGAAAGCTAACGACCATATTCTTTTGTAAAGGTGGTGGCCGGGCCAGCTTGCACGCACCTCGATTAATTCTACTGGATATCTGGTATCTCCTACCAGCATAGGTATCGGGTAACTCTACCCACCAAGGCTTAGATGGGAAGAAATCACCAAGTATTTTTTTGTCTTCACTACCTCATTCCCCCCCCCCCCCCTCCTCCCCTCCACACACACTTCATGACCATTAGGCCACACCCTTGGGTGCAGCTAAAATCATATTTTTTTGCTTATAAATGATCAAAGGAAAGAATATACTTTAGCTAACATGCTTTGGTAACAAACTTCTAACTACACTGTTCCCTCAATTTTGAGAGGATCTAGAAAATGTTTTCGTCACGCCTTTTAGTAAGAGGACTTGGTCATACAACTAAGCTACAGATAGTGCACATAGAGCATCAAGATCTTCAAAGATGCTTGAAATGCATTGAGCAGACCTAGGATGAAATATTTGCTTTCACATTTTCTTAACTCCAAAAAATCAGCAAAAGCATAATTATAATTTGCTTATAATAATCCTCCTACTTTGCAACATCCAACTCTATCTATTTCATATTATAGTTTATTATCAGTTTCAACCAAATAAAAATACATATGTTCTGTTCTTCCTCTTCCTTTTACGTTCATTTGGCATGTTGAAATATATTTTCCCATATAAATGGCTTCCTTGACGAAATCCTTTTCTCTTTGTCTTTTACCTTGAATTACTGAAAATGCGTTTAAAGATAAAAGGTTACTCCACATTAATTTCCTTTTCAACACTTAATACTCCAAATTACCACCAATACACTATCCTCATAACCTATTTTCCACCTTGTACTATTTATTACATGCTTACTAGCAAAATACCATTATCCCATTTCTCATCCATAACAGTACAATTAACACACTCAACTACAATAATTAATCCAAATAAACTAAAATAAAATCGTCTATTATTCCAAGAAAAAAATAAAACATTTCCCAACACTCAAGATTCACATCATATGAGAAACCCCTGATCCAAATTAGAAAATTTAATTCCAGAACTTCCTTGAACAATTCAAAGAGACTTTAAAGAATACAAATTTTCATAACCCATCTCAAAAATTCGGAAATTAAACCAAACACAATGAAAAGTGATAATTTAATGATAAAAAGGGAAAAAAAATACTCTACACGATCAAGAAAAAAAATGGTTTACAGGATAAGGAAAAACTATAGCAAATTTGCCTACTTACTCGAGAAGTATATGGGCATCAATAATGAATAAATATGAAACGATATCGCAAAAATTATAGAAGCTCGTAAAAGAAGCGTACCTCCTCGTATACTCGCGGGTTAGAGAGTGAGTGTGAAATTTGGTTTTATTTTTCACCTGAATTTTTACTCTTTAGCACTTGCTTATTTATCTTGCAGCCTAATCATCAATATTATGCACGTGATGGTCACGTGATTATTTTCTTGTGGCCACGTGTTATGTTGTCAGCTTTAGCCGAATGGTCTAAACTGGGCCATGGATTGATATATTGGGCCACTGAATACCTCATCTTCTATTAGGCCGGCCCATGCAAATACAGTATCTTACCACTAAGCCCGTTTGGAGTTGCTGGAGAGTAGAGATTCTTGGAGTATTATCAGTTTTAGCCCGCGCCAAAAATTATTTATATTTGGTAGTCAAAAAAGTAGATAAAATTTATATATTATTTGTATANTATAATATAAATTTTATACAATTTTTCAGCTATTATTTTTATAGCGGTTAGACAGTATCATTTTTTCGAGATTCTTGACCCAAAAAATGGGGAAAATAGTCATTCTCAGGGATGCTATTTAAAGATTAGCCATCACTTATTTTGTCCTGAAATTTTAAACTAAAAATCTTAACTTTAGGGCATTTTTGTCCTGAAAAATTGAACTGGAAAACTGAAATTTAGGACGCATTTGCTAATTTCTAAATAGCAGCTCTTCGAAGTGGCTAACTGGTGTCATTTTTATAGTGCACTTCAGGAATGCTAATTAGAGAGCCATACTTATTTCATCTTAAAATTTTAAATTAAAAATCTTAATTTTACAATAATTCAGGACATTTTATGTCCTGAAAAATTGACCTAAAACTGAAATTTAGGACGCACTGGCTAATTTTTAAATAGCAGCCCTTTAGACTAGCTACCCGGTATCATTTCTACACAGAAAAATACTATGAGATTTTTACCTAGCTATGCTACTTTATAAATCTATTTACATAAAAGCGAAATGAGATTCTTAAAGCAACAACTTCCTCTATTCCAATTTATGTGACCGTATATTCTTTTTAATTTGATCCAAAAATAGTATCATCTTTTTAATTTTAAAAATAATTTAAAGTTTACATTCTTATTTTATTTATAGAGGGCCTGATATGTCCCTCTACTATGATATATTGTTCAATAGCATCCCCCGTTATACTTTCCGTCCCTGAAAGTCTTTACCATCCAACAAAGTAGTATATGTGTCCCTATTTTAACAGCTGGGACACGTGGCACTCTATGAAAGACAGAAATAGTCCACTTGACTAAATAAACACACCCCACCCCAATTTCCTTGCCCCGCCCGACTAAATAAATCCAACCAACTAAGTTAACAATATTAAAACCCACCATAAAAACACATAATCAAAAGATCAAAATTGAGAAAAGGAAAAAAGAACGGGACGGGTTTCATCTAGCGTTTTCGGCAGTGATAAAATTTCAGATCCAAGACTCGACACATTCAAAAAGGTGAGTTCTTTCTTCAAAGTTTTTTTGATTCAACTTAGTCTTGTGGTATTTCTGCTAATTTTGTTGATGAATGTGTGTTTCTACATAATGTTTCGAGCTAGGGTTTTTTCTTTCCCGGTAAATGTGCATATGTTTGTTCTTATACATAGTTACATGCTTCTACACCTCTGCTGTTTGTTGATTTGTTGTTATTTTCTCGTGCATGTGCATCTTTTCAGGTGGTCCCTTAATTTCTGATTTCTAATGTTCTACTAGGCTTTAATGTTTCTAGTATTTTATATGTTTAGTTTATTGGTAAGGCCTACAACAGATGTATTATTTTATTTTTTAATAGTGAAGTTATTGCTTTGAGCTGTGTGTTTTTGTCGTGTATGATTGAATGGGGTCCAAATATCCCTTATGCATGTGATTAAGCACATTAGAATGTGGTAGTTTATAATATTTTATTGTAATATTTTGCATTCTTTATTGAAGAGCAGCCATCACTATTTTTTTTCCATTCTTTATTGCTTGATTTCTGATTTCTTTATCAAATGGGGTCCATTTTGTATAAAATATTACTTTATGGTCATAAAGTTTTTACATTATTTTATGTTTGTAGATGGTTCTTGTGGACCTAGTTTTCAGTTATGGGGGTGATTGGATTATAGAGACATACCTAGTCTATTCAAAAAAGTTGCTCCACATTTGGAAAGATAAACATTCTGACCTATTGTCTTTTAAAGATATAGTAGATGAATACATTCTTCAGTTAGGATATATAGGGGTACAACAATTAATAATTGCTGGCCCATCTGGTAAGTATTATGAAGTTGAAGGACATATAAGGATTAGACACCTTTTATTCCTTGTCTGTGAGGAATTTAAGGTACTAAATATCTATGTTGTAGATGAGTGTGAAGAAAGCGTTTGTGTCTCAAACAGTTTTAACCTTACTGAGGCTTATATATCTCCAGTGTTAGTTGGTACTGATGATAATAGTAGTGAAGATGAAGCAGTTTTTGATGGCTTTGCCTATGACTCTGAAGAGTTAGACAATTTGAGGCACAAAGGAAAAATCATCCTAGTGAAAACCTCAATGAATACAAAGAGATTCATAAAGGCATGTCTTTCAAGGATATTCCTGAAGCTAGAAAGTTCATGAACCTTTATTCATTGGTTAATCAAAAGAAATAAGAGCTGTTAAAAAGTGACAAAATTAGAGTGAGTTATAAGTGTGTAGATGGCTACCCATTTAAATATCTTATATCCAGCGACAAGGGTAGTGAGGGTTGTAAAGTGAAGACACTAAACCCAAGACATAACTGTAATCCTGCTTTTGATAAAAGTAGGATTTAATATAGCACTATAGTATACTACTTCAAGAAGAAGTTGCAAAATAATTGTGATGACCAGATAGGTCATTTTGAGTTTTAGCCTTCATTTCTATGTTTCGAGACTTCGAATAGATCCGTTTAGCGTTTCTCGATTTGCTTGCGCAATCTGTATTTTTTTTTTCGGTTGGTGAGAGACCGCTTGCATCACATGTTCAGACCTTGACCAATCAGTTCGTGGGGTTAGATATTTCGGAGCCCAGTCGTGTTCTAGCTTGCACAATCTCTCGGTCTTCTTTGTATGGACGCATCAGAGAGCGTCAGTGTGACGACCCCCATTTGCTTGTCCTTAAAGACACAGCACGGCACAGTGGTTCCAAGAAGGTTACTATCAGAGATGATAGGGTGTTGCGAATGCAGGGTCGAATTTGTGTGCCCCATGTGGACGGGTTTAGTGAGTTGATTCTTGAGGAGGCCCACAGTTCACGATATTCCATACATCCGGGTGCCGCCAAGATGCATCAGGATTTGCGGCAACATTATTGGTGGAGAAGATTGAAGAAGGATATAGTTGCACACGTGGATCAGTGCTTGAATTATCAGCAAGTAAAGTACGAGCATCAAAGGCATGGCGATTTGCTTCAGAAGTTTGAGATTCCTGAGTGGAAGTGGGAGCGTATTACCATAGATTTTGTTGTTGGGCTCCCATGGACTTCGAAGAAATTTGACACAGTATGGGTCATTGTGGATAGGTTGACAAGTCGGCACATTTCATTCCAGTAGCAGTTACCTATTCTTCAGAGCGGTTGGCTGAGATCTATATCCGCAAGATTGTTCGTCTTCGCGGTGTGGTGTGCCGTTGTCCATCATTTCTGATCAGGGTACACAAATCACATCGCACTTCTGAAGGGCCGTATTGAGTTAGGCACACGGGTTGAGTTGAGTACAACATTCCACCCCCAAGCGGATGGTCAGTCCGAGCTCACCATACAAATATTGGAGGATATGTTTCGCGCCTGCGTTACGGATTTCAGGGGTTCTTGGGATCAATTCTTGACGCTTGTAGAGTTTGCCTACAACAATAACTACCATTCGAGTATTCATATTGTTTCCTATGAGTCATTATACGGGAGGCGGTGCCGTTCGCTAGTTGGTTGGTTTGATCCGGGAGAGACTCTGTTGTTGGGTACCGATTTGGTTCAGGAAGCTTTGGAAAATGTAAGATAATTCAGGATAGACTTCGCACAACTCAGTCTAGGCAGAAGAGTTATGCCGATCGGAGAGTTCGTGATGTTGCATTCATGGTTGGAGAGAGGGTATTGCCTCGGGTTTCACCCATGAAAGGTGTGATGAGGTTCTGATAAGTGGGAATTTTGACTACTTATTAGCAACTTTTGTTTTAGTCCGAAAGTATTGATTTATGTTCCCAAAACTAATGAAAGTGTGCAAATTGAAGGAATGTTGGAAGTTTGGTCTCCCATGATGAAATCGGACTCAAAAAGAAGTGTTCTGAATCTCAAGGCAATAAAGGGCGTAGAATCAAAAAAGTGCGGACCGTAGAATTCCATCTGCGGCCGCAAACCAAGTGAAAGAACCCAGCAAGTCTTTGGCCAATGTGCGGACCGCACATGAATTGTGTGGCTGCAAACAAGAGTTGAACTGACAAATGATTCAACGTTCAGAGAGTGTGCAAAAGACCAATACTTGAAGCCTTGTTGAAGTGCGGACCACACAAGAATTGTGCGGCCACAGAAGATGCTTCAATCCAGAAATGTGCAGCTGCAGAATCTAAGCTCCTGCCTCTGAAGAAATATGCGGACCGCACATGGAATTGTGCGGCCGTAGAACCTCCCGAGGGGCATTTTTGTCAGTGAATTTTGGGCCACTACAAATAGATAAGTTTTACATTTTTAGGTCAGGTTTCGAAGTTTGAGCTGCTGTAGCCGTTACATTTTGCCATTTTAGGAAGTTTGTGATTATTTTAGTGTTTAAATATTATATTTTATCATTTTAATCTTTGATTATGAGTTTAATTAGCATTTCTTCTTTATTTTCTTCAATTCTCACTATGAGTAGCTAGATTCTTACTAGGGCTGTGACCCACTTCTAGTGTGTAAACCTTATGGGTATTTAATTTAATGCTTGTTTACGATTGGTTGTTGATTATTTAGCTTACTTCATGCTTCAATTTAGAATTAAAGGTTGCAAATATGGATTCATGCCTTTTTGACTTAGCCTCTGCTTGAGAAAGATGGACCTAGTTTAGGATAACTTGGCTAACAAGGAATTAGGTTAATTGAGAGTTTGATTAGCCTAATTAAAGGGTCAAACTAGAGATAGTGAGAACCCGACTTGAGCTTATATCAACTAATTTGTTTGATACCCATTTGAACTTAAGAAAGCCAAATTGGGCAAAATTACTTTTTGAGCGAGAGGTATTGAGTTGGTAACGTAGAATTTAGAGCTATAATACACCTCAATCAACAAAACTTAACATATTTAACCCATTAGGCGAACACTTAGATTATGGTCACATCCCTAGGCTTTTAACTAGTTGAAAAAACACCAAAAACAATCATTCGCTTCTAGTTTCCTTTCTTAGCTTACAATTGTTAGAGTATCATTAGAATTAGAAATCAAAACCTTTGGTGGAAGTGAAAATTTAGTTAATCCATTCGCTCTCATCAAGTGTATACTCCTGACACCCATTGTAACTTCTTATGGAAATCGACCCCGACTCTTGTTGGGTACTATTCTTCCAACGACTGTTTCCACTCATTATTGAGTGTGGATTGGGCGTGGATCAATTTTTGGCACCGTTGCCGGGGAGTTACAACGGTGTTAGCTATATATTTGAGTTTATTTTTGGACTATCTTCTTTTCCTTCCGTATTACTAACTCGTGCGTGAATTTTTTTTAGGTATAACTATAGCGGCAAACAATAATCTAGGAAATATGCCTTTGGGGGATGTGGACGGTGAGGACGAGCAAGTTGAGGAGGTACCTCTTGAACCTCAAGCCTATAGAAGAGGTCAGGTGCCTCATGACAATGTACCTGCTCCACCCCCACCTCCACCACGAGCGGCTCCACACCGGGTATTACTCAATGAAGGATATGCTAGTGCAATAGTTCCTCCCCGTATTAGGGCGGGCAACTTCCAAATCACCAATGTGATTCTCACTTTGCTTGAGCAACGGGGTTTCTTCACCGGTGCTCCAACTCAAAATGCGTATAAACATTTGAAGGGGTTTGTGATACTTGTTGGGGGAGCAAACAAACGAATGTCTCCGATGATGCATTGAATCTAAGGCATTTTCCCTTCTCTCTACGAGGGAAAGTTTTAGATTGGTTGGAACGATTACCAAACCATTCCATTCACACTTGGGATGAGTTGGGAAAAAAATTCATTGCTAAGTTTTTCTCTCCCGGACACATCGCTACACTTCGAGATGAAATTTTGGCATTCAAGCAAGAGACGAATAAACCACTATATGCGATATGGGAGCGATATAGAACTATGGTCAAGGAATGTCCCAACAGCAATATGACGGAAAACATGATTCAACAAACCTTCTATCGTGGGATTAACACAACCGACCAATGTGTTGTGAATCAACTAGCCGGTGGGAACTTCATGAGTACGCCTTATGTGGAGGAGTGTGAGATTTTGGATGAGATGGCGGAATCATCATCGGCTTCGCAATCCTGGGCCAATGTTCCACAAGGTGATCCTGATGTTCTTAACGTCAATGCCACACAAGAGGGGGGGGGGGGTGATTTGTGTGGTACCAAATTTTCGCTTTAGAAGAACCTGGTTCTTCTAGGTGTACTTACTACTACTATTTGCGGAATTAAGAGTGCATAAAATAAAGAACACAGAGATTTTATGTGGAAAACACCTGGCTCAAAGGGTGAAAAAACCACGACCTACTACTCAGTAGGATTTTCCCAAACTTCCACTAAAATCACTGAGCCAAAACAGCATTTACAAAACTCTTGTAAACCTAAGGATTAAACTTTAATCCCAGTGTAGCACACAACCTCAACTGTTGCGACACCTTCAAGTTAACTCTAACTTGAATACTCAAAGTACCTAATACAATTGCTTCTATGAAAGCTGGAAAGGTACAACTTTAAAACACCTTTTACAATTCAACTAAAATAAAAGAAAGACACAATGGAGTTGGTTCTTCTATCTTGTCCAAATAGCTTCAGGAATGCACACTTGAATCTCACATAAATTGCTTGCAAAATTGCCTCGCTCTTTTGCTTTCAATTTAGTTTAACTTCTGCGTATGTGCAACACCTGTAAAAGAGAACAATCACTGTTATATAATGAGTTAGTAATCAGAGTTTGATTGAGACTCAATTGCTGATCTTCCATCGAAATTGAGTCCTTGAACAATACTAACTCCAACCCTATTCTTTATTCGGATTATGTCCTCTTCTCACGAGAAGACTTTCTCTCCTCATCCAATATGCAACCTTTCAATTAGTTCAGGAGATATTGCTGCTTGATCACTGAGACTTATCTCCTTCACGTGTATCTCACATGTCTAGGTTGATAGATACTGTGCCTCACATGATGGACCTGGTCCATGACTGAGTTCATTTGTCATTCTTCAAAACTTCACCTGAACTTGGGCCAACAAATTCACCCTTTTTGATGATGACAAACTCTGTGCTTTTATGGATCAAAAATCTGTAAGAACTCAGCTTAACCATAGCTTAACCATCAACACTTAACTTAGAATTTTAACTTATCATTAAGGACCAGGTTTAATTAGGTTATAAATATCACATTATTCAGAATAAAGATTAAAGCACAATATCTCTTCCCCCTTTTGGCATTATCAAAAAGTTGCATACATTGCGAATCCCAGAATTTAGTAATTACTCATGGCCACTTGGGCAACTACAAGTGAAAACATGGATTAAATCATCAATAATCAACAAACACATTCAACTATTAAGAACAAAATCTTCAGAGAATAAGAGAAACAGCAGTTGTCATTGATAAGATATGTTTCCACCTACAAACCATAAAAAGAAAGAAAAAACTTCGAAACATGAGCAAAAACAAAAAAAGTCCCTAATCTGGGTCACTGGGGGTAGTAGACTGGTTCAGAAGGCAACAATTGGAGGACCTAAGGCTTGGAAGAACTAGAGGGCTGGGTTTGGAGAAGTTTGAGCATATTCTGAAGCATCCCATCACTTTTCTCCTTTCTTTTGCTAGCTCAGCTCTAAGGCCATCTCTTTCAGCTTCCAATTCAGCAACACAATCCTGAAGCCCAGCAATTTCAGCATCCTTAGTTCCATACTCTTGAACCAAAGCCCTAACCTTGCTGTTCACAGGTGTCTTCAGAAATGAACCAGGTTTAACTAGGATGGCATTGACAGGATAGTCACAATCCAATAAGGTCTTAACACCAAAATTCTCCTTACTTGATGCCATCTTCCATTTCTTCAAAGGCACCCTTAGCCTGTCCAGCACAGTAGTCAGTATGAACCCATATGGAGTTGCATGTGCCTTGGAGCCATTAATGACCCTGTCCAGTAATTTGACAATAAACGCAGGCCAATTTATATGCATTCCTCTCACAAGGCACTCCATAAGAACCAGGTCCATGTAGTTGGCAGTGTGCCTCCTCTCCTATCTGGGCAGCAGGCACTTGTTAACAAATTCAAACAAGACCTTGTGCTCAGGTCTCATCTCACTTTTCTGCACAAGCCTGGCTTCAGATACATCTTCAGCAGTTGCAGCATCACAAAAATTTCTAGTAATTTGAAGAGCAGTGGGAAGAGATTCCAGACATGGCCACCATTGCCTTGTATAATCATCATACCCTTCACTAGGTATGCCCAGAATCTCACCCAGTTTGACTGCATCAAACTCCACTTTTACTCCTCTCACCAGGCTGGAGACTACCCCATTTTTCACAATGGCATTTGCCATAAACTCAATTAGTTCATTCCTGGCCAGCCTGCCGTCCAATTCAAGGACCATGTCCTTCCACCCTTGTGCAGTAAGAGCATCTACCAACCTCCTCATTCCTGGTTCATCCAGGTCTTTCAGCAGCCTTCCTTTCAAAAAATTTCTTTTGCCAAAGATGGCAAACCTATCTTGTTCTTTCTCAGATTCTTCTTCTTCTCCACCACTCCACTCTTCATCTTCTTCAACAATTTTCTTTTGTTTACCCTTCATAGCAGACCTTGTTCTTTTGGCTAAAGAAGATTCAGCAGGTACAGGTACAGAGGAAGACTTCTTGGAAGAAGTCTTGGAACTTTTTGGTTTGGGTGTTGGAACCTCTTCAGTTGTTCCTCTTTCTTGATGGACCAGTTCCATCTCCTCCTCTTCTTCTTCTGCAACCTCAGAACTCTTCACAACCTTTGCTTTTCCCTTCTCCCTCTTTTTCTTCCTGCTCTCTTCCAGAACTTTCTGTAATTCTGCTTCACTTTGTTTGACCCTGCTCCTGGTAGCTCTTCCCTTAGGTACTGAAGGTACAGTAGGTTTTGGGGATGACATTTTGCTTTTCTTTGTTGGCTTGGAATCAGTTGGAGCCTTTTGTGTGGAAGCTTTATGCTTCTTTGGATCATAACTGGCCCCAACCTTCTTCAGAAGATCAGCCAGAGTCTCCTCAGCAGATGAACCAGGTTCATCTTGTTGCTTGCTTAAATTAACAAGCCCTTCAGCCGCCTCCCCAGAACCACTTCCCCCTGACTTGTTGCCACCTTCTTCAACACCTCCATAGATAGCCAATTCTTTTTCTTTCTTATTTCCCTTCACATCACCACTGACTCCCTTTCTCTCTTTTTCTTTCTTTTTACCTCCTCTTCTACTAGAATCATCCCCCTTTACATCTTTAACAGGACCAACCAAGACAAACCTATTTTCTACACTTTCAACAACATCAGAGAATACCAAGCAAGAATTTACCTCACCAGGAGTTTCTTGAATATTTTCAGTGTCAGATGACCCATGTCCTTCTCCTTCGCTGGCAGAAATAAAATCATCAGACGCAGAGCTTGAGTCAGATTCTTGAGCATGACTTTCCTTCCTCTGACTAGCCTTCAATTCCTCACTTAGAGCTTTCCTTAAAGCTCCAGAGGCTACAGTTTTTCTAGCTAGCATTTTCTGCCTGTGAAACCTAGGTTTTGGGTTTTCAATAAGAGGAGTAGATGAGGATGTGTTAGAGGGAGATGCTGGTGGGGGAGTGCCAGGATTATCTTGGGGTTTAGACATGGTTCTTCGACTATGGAGGAGTTTTGGGAATTTCTGAGAAGAAAGAAGATTTGGGATTTCTGGACAAGAAGAGGGCGATCAGAACTGGAGAAGAGTTTTGATGGTTATGGACTAATGAAGGAGGGGTGTGGTGTATTTAAAGGTGATTAGACTTAAAAGCAGTAATGGCAGCTTTTCAGAGGTCAAGTAGAAGTCTAATCAAGGTGTAATTCCGGTCTCTTAGTGATTATTAGGCCTCGCTAGATTTTAGGCAAAAATCCCGGTTTTTTGAGTTCTAGGAGAACGAAACTGGTTCAATGCTCAACGGATAGAATTTCTAGGAATTTGATGAATGTAGGACTTCTGCTCATGATTGGAAAAATAATCTTTCTAATTGTGTAGAGTATAGAAAACATACTTGATCTTTTTATATGAACACATACTGATGAACCAGGTTCTTCATTTAGAACTCTCTTGAACATGCCTCAAATGCCAAAGTAGAAGAAACTTTGTAAGAGATCAGTGAATCATATATATACACATGTCACAGGAGTATACTAATTAAAGTATGAAACTAAGTAAGAATTGATCTAGATATTTACACAAAATTAGAACTCCTAACCAATTTTTTTTTCCATTGTGCATTCTGAACTGGACCTATTAGGTGATCTTAATCATCCCTAATTCCATCCTGTTCCTCTCAAAGTTTTCTTTACTTAGTGCTTTAGTGAAAATATCAGCTATTTGTTTATTAGTGGCACAGAATTCTATTGAAATCAATCCTTTCTCATAGTTATCTCTTAAGAAGTGGTGTCTAACATCTATGTGCTTAGTCCTCTTATGATGAACAGGGTTCTTAGAACTAGTGTTATCACAGAATATTGGAATACATCCCACTTCAATTCCAAAATCTACCAACTGTTGTTTGATCCATAGCAGTTCAGCACAACAAGAAGCAGCAACAACATATTCAGCTTCAGCAGTAGATAGGGCCACATAATTTTGCTTTTTGGTAGCCCATGACACAAGGCATGAACCAAGGAAGTGTGCCATACCTGAGGTGCTTTTCCTGTCTACTAAGAACCCTGCATAATCAGCATCAGCATATCGTACTAGATCAAAATTACTACCTTTAGGATACCAAAGGCACAGATCAGTGGTGCCTTTCAGATATCTCAGTATCATCTTGACAGCAGTCAAGTGAGACTCCTTTGGATTTGCCTGAAAACGAGCACAAAGCCCTACACTGAAACAATGTCAGGTCTGCTGGCAGTGAGATACAAGAGTAAACCAATCATACCCCTATACAACTTTTGATCAACTGATGAACCAGGTTCATCAACATCTAATTTAGTGGCAGTTGCAATGGGTGTGTTTATTTCTTTAGATTCCTCCATTTTAAACTTTTTGATTAGCTCTTTTGTATACTTCTGCTGATGGATCATGGTTCCATTTGGACTTTGTTTGATCTGTAAGCCTAAGAGGAAATTAAGCTCACCCATCATGCTCATTTCAAACTCACTCCCCATTAATTTTGCAAAGTCCTTACTTAGCTTGTCAGTGGTGGCCCCAAAGATTATGTCATCAACATATATTTGTACAACAAGGAGATCCTTACCTTTTTCCCTTAAGAATAAGGTACTATCTATTTTACCTCTCTTGTAACCATGCTCCAGCAGGAATTTTGACAGTCGTTCATACCATGCTCTTGGGGCCTGCTTGAGTCCATAGAGAGCCTTGTCCAACTTGTACACATGCTCAGGACATTCCTTGCTCTCAAACCCTGGAGGTTGTTTCACAAACACTTCTTCTTTCAGATAGCCATTTAGGAAGGCACTTTTGACATCCATCTGATGAAGAGTAAATTCCATATGTGCTGCAAAGGCTATGAGAAGTCTGATTGCCTCTAGTCTTGCAACTGGAGCAAAAGTCTCATCATAGTCTATGCCCTCCTCCTGGCTGTAACCTTGGACCACCAATCTTGCCTTGTTTCTTGTAACTGTTCCATCTTCATCAAATTTGTTCCTGAAGACCCATTTTGTACCAATGACTGATCTGTCCTTGGGTCTTGGTACTAGGTGCCAAACTTGACTCCTTTCAAACTAGTTAAGTTCATCCTGCATTGCATTCACCCAATCTGCATCCTGCAAAGCCTCAACAACATTTTTAGGTTCAATGATAGATAGAAAAGCATCAAAAGCACACAGATTCCTTAATTGTGATCTGGTTTTGACTCCAGATGTTGGATCAGTGAGAATGTTCTCAATGGGATGAGAACTTTGATACTTATGAGATTTCACAACCAACTAGCTTCTGCTAGATGTTTATGCCATTTGCTGAAGAACAGGATCATGAACAGGTTCCTTCAAGGAATTTATTTCAATTCCACTTTAATTTCTACCCCCTGTCAGGTTGCCCTGTAAGGAAGAACCTGTTCCATCACCTGTTCCTTCTGTTGGTGCCACTTTGACCTGAGCTGATGCTTCAGTCAAGTCTTTTACCAATCCAATGGCTTCATCTTCATGTTCCTGTCTCTCAGAAAGAATGTTAGTTTCATCAAATACTACATGCACACTTTCTTCTACACACAAATTTCTTTTGTTAAACACTTTATATGCTTTGCTATGTGAAGAATATCCCAAGAATACTCCCTCATCACTTCTGGGATCAAACTTTCCTAGGGAGTCTTTTCCATTATTGTGCGCATAGCACTTGCAACCAAATGCCCTAAGATGGGATATGTTTGGTTTTCTCCCTTTAAGTAACTCATAGGGAGTCTTCTCTACCAGAGGTCTGGTCATGCATCTATTGATTATGTAACATGCAGTGTTTACAGCCTCTGCCCAGAAGCTGTGAGGCAATTTACTAGAAAGTAGCATGGTTCTAGCCATATCCTCAAGAGTTCTATTCTTTCTTTCAACTACTCCATTTTGTTGAGGGGTCCTAGGGGCAGAGAAATTATGATCTATACCATTTTCATCACAGAATTCAGCAAACTTGGAATTTTCAAATTCAGTTCCATGATCAGACCTAATGGATGCAAGTTGATTTCCTAATTGTTTCTGAGTTTTTCTAACAAATGCAGTGAACATGTCAAATGCTTCATCTTTGGAGGTTAGAAATAGAACCCAGGTAAATCTAGAATAATCATCAACTAGCACCATTACATATTTCTTTCCACCTCTGCTCATGGTTCTCATTGGACCACATAGATCCATATGGACCAGTTCCAACGACTTGGTTGTACTTACCATTTTCTTGCTTTTGAAGGATGATCTTACCTGCTTCCCCCTTGCACATGCCTCACAAACTTTGTCTTCCTTGAACTTGATATTAGGTAACCCTATCACCAAGTCTTTAGAGACTAATTTGTTAAGCTGATTTAGACTTGCATGACCAAGTCTTTTGTGCCACAGGAGGGGATCATTAACCAACACACTTAAACAAGTGAGTTCATTTTCTGAAAGAGTGGACAAATCTACAATGTAAATATTGTTAACTCTTTTTCCCTGCAAAACAATCTTGTCAGTGGTAAGGTTAATCACAAAGCATTTGGTGGAGGTAAAAGCCACAAGGTTACCTCTGTCACACAATTGTGACACACTTATTAGGCTATATTTCAAGCCATCTATCAGGTAGACATTCTCTATTGAATGAGAATCTGTTCCTACCTTTCCAACCCCAATGATATCACCTTTCTTTCCATTACCAAAGGAGACATTACCTCCTTTTAAGTTCTCAAGTGAAAGGAACTGGTCCTTGTTCCCAGTCATATGTTTTGAGCAACCACTATCCATATACCATATTTGGCTGCATCCTTTCACTTGGACCTACAAAAGAAATTAGGGGTTAATCTTAGGAACCAAAACTAATTTGGGTCCCTTTCTATAGGCAAAAGGATGAATCAAATTCCTTCTTGCCCATCCAGGCAGCTTACTTTTCTCTTGAACAAAGGCTTTGTTCTTTTGACTGGCCTTTACTTTTGCATTACATTCATTTTTGTAATGGCCAGTCTTGCCAGTGTGTGCATATTTTATTCTCAGGAAGTGTGAGGTACTTGCTTTTAGGGTCCCACTTAGGTGCTTGAGTCCCATAGCCAAGTCCTCTTTTGTTGCTACTGTGATGCTCTTGCAACCAAGAGAGTGCATCAGAGGCCTTGTTCGATTTGCAAGTTCTGTCTAATTCATGTTTCACCTTTCCTAGATCTTCTTTTAGGACTTTGATTAGTTCATCCTTTTTTTACAATTCATCCTTCATTTTTCCTAGGTTTTCCTCTAGAGTGAGATATGTGTGATCAGCTTTCTTCTATCCAGTTCCTAGTTTCAATTTTAAGTTTTCAGACCTAAGTTCTAGGATACTGTTATCAAGTTCAAGAACCTGGTTCTTCAACTCAGCATTTGTGTTGTCACTCTCATTAGCCCTAGACTCTAGACTTTTGCATTTTGCTTTTAGGATCACACATTCCCTAGATAGAATTTCCTTCTCATTGTTAATTATCCCAGACTCATCAATGAAGTCTAGTAATAGCTCAACCAACCTTTCTTTAGACAAAAATGTAATCTTGTCTTTGAGATGAAGAATACTTACCTCTTGTTCATCATCTGATTCTCCGATGGCCATCAGTGCTTTCTCTTCTTCAGCTTCATCTTTTGAGTCTTCATCTGAGGTTTCTCCCCAAGCAGAACCCATAGCCTTGGTTGAACTTTTTTTCCCTTTTGGTCGAACCTGTTCCTTCTTCCTGTTCCTTCGTTCAGCCCTTTCTTTCTTCCACTCAATTTCCCATTGAGGATAGTTCTTGATCATGTGATCAGTCTTACCACACTTGTAGCAACCCTCATTGGTCTGTTTCTCAAGAGCTCTTGTCTTGTTGAAGGTTGTACCTCTTGAAGAACCCTTTCCTCTCATCAGGTACTTTTTAAAATCTCTAGTGATCATAGCCATCTCATCATCTTCCAGATCTGAACCTTCAGCAATTCTGAGAGCTAAGATTCTCTCCTTCTTGGGTGTATCCATTTTCATGGTTTGCCTTCTCATTTCATAAGCAGTAAGATTTCCAATCAGTTCATCCAGTTTGAGAGTAGCAATATTCTTGGATTCTTGAATGGCAGTGATTTTGCTTTCCCATGTGACTGGCAGAACCCTTGTCAGAATTTTCTCAACCTTGTCTTCTTCAAGAATAGTCCTTCCAAGAGATTTAAGTTCATTTGTCAGTGTAGTGAACCTAGTATACATTTCTTGAATTGTTTCTCCTTACTTCATAGTAAAGTTCTCATATTGAGAATACAACAGTGTTCCTCTTGACCTCTTTACTTGAGGTGTTCCTTCATGAGCCACTTGCAAGTGTCCTAGATTTCCTTAGCAGTGGTACAACTTTGAATTCTGCTGTACTCATCAGGACCTAGTCCACACACAAGCCATTTCTTGGCTTTAGCATTTTTCTCCCACTTCCTCAGGTCTTCAGCAGTGCAGTCAGCCCTTGTCTTTGGCACATCAACTCCTTCAGCATTCTTCTTTGTGGTTGCTAGGGGACCATCAGTGACTATGTCCCAGAGTTCATAGTCTTCCCCTATGATGTGATCTGTCATCCTGTTCTTCCATCAAGAGTAGTACTAACCCTTGCAAAGTGGAGGCCTAGCAGTGGATTGCCCTTCCCAGTTCCCAAGTGGTGCACTCATGTTGATCTTCTCCTAAGGTGTTAGCCTCTTCAAGGATAACCCGCTCTGATACCAATTGATGTTCTTAACGTCAATACCACACAAGAGGGGGGTGATTTGTGTGGTACCCAATTTTCGCTTTAGAAGAACCTGGTTCTTCTAGGTGTACTTACTACTACTGTTTGCGGAATTAAGAGTGCATAAAATAAAGAACACAGAGATTTTACGTGGAAAACACCTGGCTCAAAGGGTGAAAAAACCACGACCTATTGCTTAGTAGGATTTTCCCAAACTTCCACTAAAATCACTGAGCCAAAACAGCATTTACAAAACTCTTGTAAACCTAAGGATTAAACTCTAATCCCAGTGTAGCACACAGCCTCAACTGTTGCGACACCTTCAAGTTAACTCTAACTTGAATACTCAAAGTACCTAATACAATTGCTTCTATGAAAGCTGGAAAGGTACAACTTTAAAACACCTACTACAATTGAACTAAAATAAAAGAAAGACACAATTGAATTGGTTCTTCTATCTTGTCCAAGTAGCTTCAGGAATGCACACTTGAATCTCACATAAATTGCTTGCAAAATTGCCTCGCTCTTTTGCTCTCAATTTAGTTTAACTTCTGAGTATGTGCAACACCTGTAAAAGAGAACAATCACTGTTATATAATGAGTTAGTAATCAGAGTTTGATTGAGACTCAATTGCTGATCTTCCATCGAAATTGAGTCCTTGAACAATACAAACTCCAACCCTATCCTTTATCTGGATTGTGTCCTCTTCCCATGAGAAGACTTTCTCTCCTCATCCAATATGCAACCTTTTCGATTAGTTCAGGAGATATTGCTGCTTGATCACTGAGACTTATCTCCTTCACGTGTCACATGTCTAGGTTTATAGATACCGTGCCTCACATGATGTACCTGGTCCATGATTGAGTTCATTTGTCATTCTTCAAAACTTCACCTGAACTTGGGCCAACAGAGCCGAATATGATCCACCTTCACAAAGAATTGCATTACCATGGACAAGCCATTGCCGAATTGACTACTACCATGAATCAACTAGCAAAGGCTCAACTTAGTCAAGTGCAAGCTCCTAAGCAAGTCAATGTTATGGAAGGGGTGAACATGATGGTGAACATGAGGAGAACCAAGAATCCACAAGGGCAAACTCGAGTGGAGAACTATGTACAAGAAGATAATGGTTTTGAGCAAGATGATTCCTATAATGAACAAGAAGAGGAAGTGCAATATTTGAACAATTTTCAAGGGCAAAGAAATAACTTCCAAGGCCCAAGACAACAATAATGGCTATCTCATAACAATCAAGGCAATTGGAATTCTAATAATCAAGGAAATTGGAGAGAATTGGCATAATAACAACAATCAAGGAACTTTCAGTGGAAATAACCAAGGAAATTGGAGGGGGGGGGGGGTGATGACGTCCAAATCCACTACTAAAAAGTAAATGGACACTGTCACATGCAATATAATTTACCCAACTATGAGTCGGGGTCGAATCCCACAGAGAACAATATGTAGGCGATTAGGAATGTAAGAGAATTATCACTTGTTATGCAATACCAAACACTTAGAATTTGTTTTGGGAAAATGTTTATACCTAATTGCGGAAATGTAAACTAACCTAGAAAGCAAGTAAAATGACCAATAGCTACAAGTATGGATGCTTACACTCAAGTAACGATCCAATGTATTTCATGATTTTACAAATATGAGCGAGTTTATGTTAATTAGCCACGGGTAATAATTCTATATCAGCTTCTTCCAAAGACTAACAAGACTTCCTAATTGAATTATCCCTAAAACAATTAAGAGATTAAGCACACCCGGATATGGCTACAAGTAGTTCAATCCTATCCCTAGGTAGAATCTATAAAATGAGGGTTAAAGCCTCAAGTTCTTGTTAATTAATCTTTCCCAAACCCAAATAATCTTTCCCAAAATTAATTCGGAGTTAATGGGCGAGTCGTAGGGTTAGCTAATCCCTTTGGAAACATTAAAGAGCAAGAATAATTAAAGAAACAATAACTCACTTCATAAAAGGATAAAAATCATTCAATACATAAGCACAACAAGGTATTTAATCCACACTTTAAATATGAATATTCCAATAAACAAGATTCAAGTGTTGGATAAAATACTACACACTTAGATATACAATACAAAGCAAGGAAATGAAGAAATAAACATAAATGGGTAAGAAATTCTCAACCAAAAGCTTCAAATCTTCAAGACCAAAGTGTGCATGCAAACCCTAGCTTCCAAAACTTGTTCTCTCTAGTGTTTGAGACTGAAAATAAGCCAAAGATCTGCTAGGTCGTGTATAAAAATGGTTTGGGGATAAAAACGTGAAATGTCAAAACTGCCCAGCACCTGACCAGAAAGTACACTGTGCGTTCGCCACTGAAGATATTGTGAGCACGTGATTTTTGCCCCACATGAATTACTCCTACAGAATTCCAAAGAATTAGATTTTTCTTTAATTGTTTGTTATTTTAGGAATTATTGAAGATTTTGTTTTTTTAATTATTTGCATTTTTGTGTGCATGTTTAATTTTATTTAATTCATGAAAATATAAAAATACATTGCATTCGCATTTAGGATTTAATTTTACATTTTTTTAGATTAATTAGTAAAAAATAGAAAAAATAATTAAAAAAATAGTTCATTTTGCATTTTTTAACTCTTTAATTTTCAAATTGTTATAATTTTTCTCTTAATTTAGGACTTAATTAATATTTGTAATTACCATGAAGAGCAATTAGTTTATTTTGGTAGGTTAATTTAGTTTTTAGAAGATAATTTAGGTTTGTTTTAATTTGGAAAAGAAAAAGAAAATTAGAAATTGAAAAGAAAAGGAAAAGAAAATAAAGAGATCTGATTTTTGGGCTCTTTATTTAGATCTCCCCCAGCCCAAATCGTTTTCCCCATTACCTGCTCAAAATAGGCCCAGACCCGTTGTCTTTGCCCGGTCCACCCACTCAGTTGACCAAACGACGCAGCGTCGAGTTCATCAATTACATAAAAATGTCCGAAACCTTTTCATTAACCTAGTACTGATCCTGTCTCTCATCTCCCTCAAACACCATCTCCCTCATCAAACCAGCGCCGCCCTGAGGAATTTCCGCCATTTTCACCGGCGATAGAATTCCAAACCGCCACCAAACTTCAACCACACAATCCCCACACTCCTTGAAACACAAATCTACCATTAATATCTCTCGAATCCTCACCAAACAGAACCCATCGTAGATCTGAAAGAAGAAAAGCCGAAGACCAAAAATCATCCGAGTTCTTTCAAGTTTTGACAAAGATTAAGGGTCAAAGCTGGCGTTGATTGTCTGTTCTTGACAAGAACACATGATTGAGGCCAATTTCGGCTCAAAACCGACACATCTGAGTTTGTTCAACCCATGCTCGTTTGCTGTTTTCCTTTAGGTACTCTCTTTCTTTTTATTTTTCCGTTCTTTTATCCTTCTTCTCATCTTCATCTCTTTTCTGTATCCTCTTTTCTTTTTCTTTATCATGTTTTCATTTTTAATCATTGTTCCGTTGCATAATTAGATTAATAACAAGTTTAATCATTTGTTTCGGTTCTTATTCTTTAGTTCTGATTAGTTCCTTTCCCCTTTTTCTTTTTAGTTTCATTTTAAAAGTTTTTCTGGTTTTTCTTTTGGGCAATTCCGGTTAGCCCATCAATTTTGTGACCCTTGATTGTGATTTGAACTGGGCTCTGAAAATCAGAAGCTTAAAGAAGGGGATTCAATCCGGGTGGCAAGCCCATTGGTTTGGGGGCTGAGCCTTTGGGTCAACATGACCCATACCTGGTAGGATTGGGGTAAATAACAGGGGTTGAAGGGTTAATTTAGGGATTTTAAGTAGGGAATCATTTGGTAACTGACTTGGGAAGCTTCCTAGAAGGTGGGTTTGGGGCTGATTTTGAAAAACTGATTTTAAATTAAGGGCATAGTAGCAAAAACGAAAATTCCAAAAGGAGTAAAGGGCAAAAGCTTGAACTCATTCTGCTGCCCTAAAACTTCACTATAAAAGCATTGTTTCTTCACTACCAAGGGAGATTTTTTAGGAGAATTCAGAGACTAAAATACTGAAATTTAGAAAAAAAACAGCTGAGTCATCAAAATACTGAAATCCATTATAATTTCTAGTGGAAATTGGTTGAGCTTCCTGTTGGTTCTAGTATCTGAAAGTTACGAAGAATTTCTAGGGGTATTTTTGAGTCTAAAATTGGTTTTCAAGTATGGTTGTTGCTGGTTTGCTAAATCGAATCTGCTGCTGCTGTTTCTTCTTGAACTCCCAGCTTATTTTCCCTTGTTATTTTGCTGTAACCAGGTATTCACTACACTTCCTTGACGTGTGAAAATGGAAGAACATGAAGCTGTTTGATTGAGCTGAAAATCTATGGCATATCAGTTTGTTAAATGTTGTTTTCTACACTCCTGAAATCATCAGATCCTATAATTAGTTTAATTTTCTTTGCTACGTTTGCTCTTTTCTTTTTTAGTTTTAAGCTTGGTTTGTAATATTGGATAAATCATTGGCTCTAGCCACTTAGTTTAAATGAGTTGAGCTTCTGTTTGTATGAATGGACTGTTAAGATTACTGCAGTAGAATGTTCAGTCGATTTACATGTGCTTTAAATCTGCTTTAGTTTTGCTGAAATCAGTATTTGTTTTGATGTTGATTTCTGCTTTGTGACGAACCGACCGGTCGTCTTAAGAATTATCGCCCCGATCCCCTATTAACTGCTTCCCCTAAGTTCATTTATGCTATTTTGGTTTGCCGGGACGTTCGGTGTTGGGTTTCGGAGAGTTTTGGGACACTTAGTCCCTAAATGAGGGCTTAAGAGTTGGAAAGTGGTCCGTAGTCGGAACAGTATGAAGACGGCCTCGGAATGGAAATCCGATGGTTCCGTTAGCTCCGTTAGGTGATTTCGGGGTTGGGAGCATGTTCGGAATGTATTTTGGAGGTCCGTAGCTAATTTAGGCTTGAAATGCCGAAGTTTGAATTTTTGAAGTTTCCGGTCCGATAGTGAGTTTTTGATTCGAGGGTCGAAATGGAATTTCGGAAGTTGCAGTAGCTTCGTCATGTCGTTTGGGATGTGTGTACAAAATTTTAGGCCGTTCAGGCGTGTTTTGGATAGGTTTTTGATCGAAAGCGAGTTTCGATGAAATTTGAAGTTCTTAGGCTTAAATCTTGGATTTATTCGGGTTTCCGGTGTTGTGTATGGTGTTTTAAGGATTGGTACAAGTTTGAATAGGGTATTAGGTGTTATTGGTGCTTTTGGTTGAGGTCCCGGGGGCCTCAGGATGAATTCGGATGGTTGACGGAAGGTTTTGGAGTTGAATGGCTGCTGAAGATTTTTCTGGTACCTGTCATAACCGCACCTGCGGTTGGGTTCCGCAGGTGCGGAGCCGCAGAAGCAGCCTGGACATCGTAGGAGTGGAATTTGGCGCTCCCTCAGTTTTCCGCAGGTGCAGAAGTTTAGCCGCAGATGCAGTTACGCACCTGCGAGATCATCACCGCAGATGCGACCCTGGGCTATTTGTTTGAAACCGCAGAAGCGGTATGTTTTCCACAGAAGCGGAATCCGCAGATGCGATATGAGACCACAGAAGCGGAACTTGGCAACTTAAGGGAAAAGCCCCAGAAGCGGCACTTGGTCCGCAGAAGCGGGACCGCAGAAGCGGAAATCCCTGACCAGAAATAGTGATTTCGAGGGTTTAGTTTCAAAAGTTGGAAAAATCAAATTGGTGCTCGGGAGAGGGCGATTTTGAGAGGGTTTTGAAGAGAAAATCATTGGGTAACATTTATTTAATCCTTTCTAGTTATATTCCATCAATCTTTAGTTAATATCAACATTTAATTTCAAAATTTTGGTAGAAATTGGGAAAAAAGTTCTTAGACCTTTAATTGAGAATTTGAGAGGTCATTTGGACTCCGATTTCAGTGCTCTTGTTATGTATAGACTCGTGAGAGTACGAGGGTTCTGAAAATATGAAAATTATCCAGTTCCGAGACATTGGCCTGAGGGGCATTTTGGTCATTTTACCTAATTTCACGCCTTAGCTTTGTATTAAATAGTAGAATCAGTTGCTTGTGATTTTATTTATGATATGTAATGGAATTGAATAGATTTGGGCCATTTGGAGTCGGATACTCGTGGCAAAGGCGTGGTTCCTAGTTGATTTTTGAGCCGGTTCGAGGTAAGTGGCTTGTCTAACCTTGTGTGGGGGACCTCTTCCCCTTAGGACATGATATTTGATATTTGAAAGCCTCGTACATGAGACGAGCCCGTACTTGAGCTAATTGTTGGAAATCCAATTGAGTTTTTCTGGCTTACCTGTTTATTTTGAATTGCAAGTTTATCCTATGCTAGTTTAGAGAAGCATGTTTATTTGACTTACTTGCTTAAGTGCTTAAACTGTCTTGTTTGTACTACGTGAAGCATGTTAGGCTAGGATTTCTATTACTTGTTCTGAGTTTAGCATTTATCCTAATGTTTTGGGCTGTTATTGTGTGCTTTAAATTGGGACTACGGGACGGCATCCCGGGAGATCCCCCTGTACTTGTTATGTTCTGGACTGAGGTGCGGGATACCAAGAGATCCCTGGCACATGTAAATGTAAGATTTGAGGATACCAAGAGATCCTCGGGATACCAAGAGATCCCTCGTGTATATGATGAGGATACCAAGAAATCCTCGGGATACCAAGAGATCCCTAGTGTATATGATGAGGATACCAAGAGATCCTCGGGATACCAAGAGATCCCCGGCTATTACTTCCTGTTGTGAGCAGTATTCCTTATATTCTTTTGTTTCTGCTTCCTATTACTGTTTCCCTTATTTATCCTGTTTAGATTCTCGCTATAGACTTTATCTATACTATTTTCCTTAACCTATCACATATTGTGTTTTATCTCAGTAGGGCCCTGACCTTCCTCGTCACTACCCAACCGAGGTTAGGCTTGGCACTTACTGAGTACCACTGTGGTGTACTCATGCCCTTTCTGCGCATGTTTTTCATGTGCAGATCCAGGTACCTCCACTCAGGCGCACTATCCTTGAGGCAGGGAGAGCTACGGAGACTTCGAGGTATATCTGCAGCGTCCGCAGACCGAAGAGTCTCCTTCTTTATTCTATCTGTAGTACTTAGTTTTCTATCATACCTTTGATGTAGACACTCTGGAGATTAGAGCATTTACAGTACTTCTTTAGCCTGTGTTTCCCGTGAGTTTCCGGGTTTTGGGATGGTGTTGCAGACTTCCGCATTTCTTTTGAGTTGTATAGGCCGTGTGGCCTTTATATGCAGTTATTATTCTAACTTGTTCAGTTTTAATTAATTATTCCGCAAGTTAGGTTGTTATTCCGCATTGCTAGGCTTACCTAGTTATAGGGACTAGGTGCCATCACGACAATGTTCACGGAGGGCGAACTGGGGTCGTTACAGTAATTATCTTATAATTCGTTTTGCTAACTCTATTTTTTTTATTTTTATATATGTGTATTCATGGGATAATCAGTAGCAAAAATCTGATTGAAGCATTTGTACACCAAACATATGTATCCTTAAATATGTTTCTCAGTGATATACTACAACATGTATGATGTTTTGCTTCTCTGTTTTTTTAATTTGAAAATCTGGATTTTTTGCTCTGTTGTTCGTATATTTTTTTAATTTCTATATGTATGTATGTAATGTTATTTCTTTGTAAGAGATACATGCTTCTATTGGCAAGCAAGTGTTGCATCTTTTCATAACACATATTAAAGAGTTTGGATTATATCTTATGGCGAACTTTATCATTTCAAAATAAGAAGAGGTCGAATACCACAAAACATAACTTGAGGCTTACCTTTACTCAACGGACAATAGTGGCTGAAACAACCGATCCACTTTTTTCAAATGAATATCTTTAATCTGCGATCTGCCATCATATGATCATTCGATAAAAAAGGTTGATATGAATGAGACTGAATTATTTGGTAAAAATAGCTGTGATTGTAAACTTCTAACTATTATATTTTTTGCTATTTAATTATCATCTTCTAATTCTTTAGATGTAATCGGAGAAATCCTCAATTTTCGTGAGGTCCAAGTGCACACATAAGGTAAAATTTTTAGAAAGGTTATGAATCTCGAACTTGTGGATAAATTTGGCAATTACATATGCTAAAAATTATCTTTCTATTTTTATTTGACAGGACGAAGAGCCGCTACATTATGGGGCAAATTATTGATCAAATTGTACCTCATTTGCCAAGCTTTAGCAACAAGCCTAATGTTGTTGTTATGCTGCTTATAAAAGCACATTAATTTCAAGGTAAAATGCACTTATTCACATGTCTTTACTTTGTGAAAGGTTATTTCATTACATCATACACATACGTTGTGTAACGACCCGACCGGTCGTTTTGAGCTTTTGCACTTTGATCGCCAGTTCTCGGGCACGACTTGCACCGTGTTATGTATTATGACTAATGTAGATCATTGGTTTTGGTTTTCAAGAAAATCGGAATAAATTTGAAAGAAGAGTCTCAGTTGAAAGGTTTGAATTTGAAAGGGTTGACCAAGAGTTGACTTATTTGTAAATGAGCTCGGATCAGATTTTTATTATTTAGTTAGCTTCGATGGGTGATTTATGACTTAGGAGCGTGATCGGAATTGGTTTTGGAGGTCCGGTGTAGGAATTAGCTTATTTTGGCGAAGTTAGTATTTTGGCGAATTCCGGTTGATAGGTGAGATTTTGATCCGAGGGTCGAAATGGAATTCCGAGAGCTGCTGTAGCTTCGTTATGTCATTTGTGGTGTGTGTGCAAAATTTCAGGTCATTCGGACGTCGTTTGGTTGGGTTTTTGATCAAATGTGTGTTTCAGAAGTTTTTGGAAAACTAAGGCTTGAATTCGATGTGAATTGATGGTTTTGGTGTTGTTTGAGGTGTTTTGGTGATTGGAACAAGTTCTAATGAGGTTTTAGGATGTGTTGGTGCTTTTGGTTGAGGTCCCGGGGGCCTCGGGTGAGTTTCGGGTGGTCAAACGGACCACTTTTGTGTTTGAGAGATTGCAGATTTTCAGTTCTGGTGTTGCAGGTATTTTGGCCTTCGCGTTCGCGGAGGGGATCTCGCGTTCGCGAAGGGCTGAGTTCTGTGAGCTACGCGTTCGCGAGGGTCCATGCCGCGTTCCCGAAGGGTTGTGAGAGGCAGCATCGCGTTCGCGAGTGCTTATACGCGATCGCGTAGGAGAGATTGGGTCTGATGGTCAGTTAGTCATCGCGTTCGCGATGGAAGTGGCGCGTTCGCGAAGGTCAAGGTTGTGGAAGCATCCCGTTCGCGACGGGCGTGTCGCGTTCGCGTAAGGTAAAAGTTGGTCAATGTAATTTTGTGCTACGTGTTCGTGAGAGTTGGCCCGCGTTCGCGATGAAGAAAATCCTGAAGCTGGGCAGAATGTTTTAAAGTCACCTTGTTCGCGATTTTGGGTCTATTTTCACCCATGGCTGCTCATTTTTGGAGATTTTGGAGGAGATGAAAGCGGGATTCAAGAGGAATCGACTTGAGGTGAGAATCTTGGTCTTAAAACTTGATTATATTGTGAAATCCACCTAGAAATTCATGGAAACTAAGTCTAAAATTGAAGAACTAGGGCTTGAGATTTTGAAATTTGATTTGGGGATTTGAAGGACCATTTGAGGTCGGATTTCAGAAATTTTGGTATGTATGAACTCGTGAGGAGATAAGGAACATATTGATGTGAAAATTTTTGAGTTTTGAGAAGTGGGCCCGAGGCTCGGGTTTTGGTAATTTCAGGATTTGTGCCCGTAATTGATTGTTTTCGCTTGGGCTTTGTTCCCTTAGTATATTGTGATGTATTCACTATGATTTTGGATAGATACGACGCGCGTGGAGGCCGACTTGAGGGGCAAAGGCGCCGCGAGCTAGAGATTTCGCCGGTTCGAGGTGAGTAATGATTGTAAATGATATCCTGAGGGTTTGAAACCCCGGATTGCACACCGTAGTGCTATATTGAGGTGACTTGCACGCCGGATAGCGAGCGTAGGGTAGAGCACCGTTGAGGGATTGTGACTTGGTTCGTCCCGATTGATGATTTTACCGCGTATTTGACTGAAACTTATTTGTTATTATCATGATTTGGGTTGATTGCCATATCTGGGCTTCGTGCCAATTATCTGAACCCTTCGGGGATTTTTATCACTGTTTCCTCACTGTTTTGACGCATTGTTTGAACTCAGTCCTATTGATATCCACTGTTTTACAAACTTAGCCAATTTTACTCAGATTTGAAACTTAAATGATATTTCTAAATGATATTTTGGGCTGAGAACTACTGTTTTTTTACAAATGCCCGAGGGGCTTGTGATGATTTTCGGACTGAGTGAGGCCGAGGGCCATATGTGAGGATATGCTGAGTGATATGAGGCCGAGGGCCTGAGATACATTTATATGCCACGAGGTGGCTTGAGTGACGTGAGGAGGCTTTCAGGCCTTGTGAGTGATGTGAGGAGGCTTTCAGGCCTTGTGAGTGATGCGAGGAGGCTTTCAGGCCTTATGAGTGATGTGAGAAGGCTTTCAGGCCTTGTGAGTGATGTGAGAAGGCTTTCAGGCCTTATGTTGATATATCGCTTGGGCCGTAAGGGGCCCCTTCGGAGTCTGCACACCCACAGTGAGCGCGGGTACCCATTATGCTGAGTGATTGATACTGAGCCCGAGGGGCTACTATGAGTGTTTCTGAGAGTGAGCCCGACGGGCTAATATGAGTGACTGTGAGGTAGCCCGAGGGGCTGGTACTGCTTGAGATATTGCCCGAGGGGCGAGCTTTTATGTGCTCATCTTGCATACTTACTTGTCTTTACTTGTTATACTGTGGTATTTGTGCCCGAGGGGCGGATTTCTGTGCGTATCGACACTAATTGTTTTGAAATTATTTTGCAACTGTTGAATAGACTATTTTCAAAGGAGATTTAAACTGGGCCAAGATATTTCTAAAGATTTCACACCTTCACTGTTTTCTCAAGGGATTGTACCCTGCTTCTATACAACATGTTGGTTGCTTTACGTGATTTCTTACTGCTCAGTTGTTATTTACCTTTATTACTCACTGAGTTGGAGTACTCACTTTACTCCCTGCACCTCGTGTGCAGATGCAGGTATTTATTCACCCGGTAGCGGGTTTTGGCTGATCAGTGGCAGAGTTATAGGAGTTAACGAGGTGACTGCCAGCGTTCGCAGCACCGCCTTTCTCTCTTGTTCATTATTCCGATTTTGTATATTTTAGACCTTGTAGTTGGATTTACACTCTAATAGACGCTCGTGACTTGTGACACCCCGATTAGGGCTGTGTCGGGTTTGTGCTTCCGTTAGTTATATCATTAAATCATATTTAAATTGCTTATTAATGTTTAACTATTTTTGAAAAGACGAGTTGTGTTAGTTGGCTGGCCTCGTCTTCACGAGAGGCGCCATCACGACCAGTGCGGGGGTTTGGGTCGTGACAAGTTGGTATCAGAGCCTAGGTTACTAGGTCTCACGAGTCATGAGCGGGTTTAGTAGAGTCTCACGGATCGGTACGGAGACGTCTGTATTTATCCTCGAGAGGCTGCAGAACCTTTAGGAAAACTTCACATTCTTGGAATTCTTATCGTGCGTCCTTGATTCAGTTTGAAATGTAACTCTTGAAATTCCTTCCACGCGTTGATATGCGCACATGAGCGCTCAGTATCAGATGTACCTTGATGGCTTGTGATTCCCCGATCGAGGGGCGAGATATAATCTCTGTGAATTTATGTTGGGCCAGTCTAGAGGACTTGAGGTCGGATCTTTGTCTATGGCTTGAGCACCGAGGTGCTGATTGTGTGAACACGTGGTTTTGAATTTATATGTTCGGTATTGTCCCTATTAGTGGAAGTGACGGTTGGATAGCTATATGATGAGTATGTTAGTACTGCGAGATGTATCTATGTGACTTGGAAGTGATGAGGAAGGTCTGCTGGATGATAGTTGAACTATTAAGTGTATGATTTCCATTGTGATTGGATGTGTAGCTCCGAGTTATGGGCGCGTGAAGGATCTTTTCGTGTCTCCTAGTTGGGGGTGAAGTAAATTTCATGTGGCGGTATGAGTTCAGACCCAGGAAGACTAAATGACTGTGTAATGTGTATGACGGTGGAAAGTATGCAGAAATGTTAGATTGAGGCGAAGCAGGTGGTGTGATCCTTATGTGTATGTTTGAAGATCTCATGTGTAAGTGAAAAGTACGTGTTGAAATTTGAAATTTCAGGTCGTTTAAGAGAGTGGGTTTAACTGTTGCGGGGATGAATGCGAGATTTGCAGAAGATTTACGGTACTAGATGATCTGTGATTTCACAAGCTTGCAAATGATTTGAGTTTGATCTCGCTATGGTATTGTGGCATCAATAGAGTAGAAGTGTTATGAGTTATTGAGCGTATCTTGATTTATGGCTTCGAGCCAAGTGGGGGAGTCTGCTGTGAGCAACTGATTGCACGGTTAGGTGCTATGTTGGTTCCAGTTTGGGGCATGCGAGTGAATTAGCTATGGCTAGAGTAAAGGAAAATTTTGACAAAGGTTACATTATGCTTCATGGGGAGAGAAAATCACAGGATGTCTTAAGTTGTTATTGGTAAAGAATGCTCAGCGCTTAGAGTAGGAAGTTGCGTGGTTATATTGGGATGAGGATTTCATTTTGCGGTATCGGAGTGCCAATGAGGCACGGGTGGTTCTGTTCGTTAGGTCAGGTAATTTGCAGTTTGAATAAGAGTGAATGACTTTCGAGAATGGTTCTAATGTGTTCAATATTCTGCAGGAAACAATCGGGTATTTTAAAGTTGCATGTGTGGTTAGAAACTGTGTTTTCATTGGAAGAGGTTCAGATTTGTGGTATTTCTATGTTAATTATAGGGTTCTATGTATCAGTATCAGGAAAGTAAGGGTAATGGATTCGGATTCGCAGGAGGTTCTTCAGATTAAAGTATTCGGGAGCGTGATGTTTCTGGTAATATTTGAGAGAGTATTCAGCGACTTATGGGTCCTAGACAGTGCGGTCTTGTGCTTGGGTCTCGTGTAGTGAGCCTGGGATTGAGAGATGGTGGTACTACAGCAAGAGGGATCATCAAGTTGAAAATGAATCAAAAGGAAATTCAGATAGAATGAATGGTTTGATAGTAGACCGAATCGGTATGGTAAGGATATGATCAATTCTTTGTATGTGTTCGAGGTAATGGGTTCTTACAGGTATTTTGCAACAATGCTCATGGGCTTTGATGGCTTGCTTAGCTTGGTCTAGTTAGAAGGATTCAGTCCTGGCAGTTTAATTTGTGCAAACGGAATTGGGAGAGTTCTTGTTGATTTCTACCGTGGCTGGAGCGGTGCATTTTCTACGAATATGAGAGGTATGGGATGTGTAATGATTTTTCTTCTAGATGGGATCCATGGAAGTTCTTGACTAGTTGAGTGCGTAGATGTGTGTGGCTCGGAAGGGAGATAAAAGTTTTCCTGTTATCCTTGGATGGTGTGGTATAGGCGGTATGTTGTGGAGGATCGAGATTTGCGTGTATGAGGTTTCAGTTCAGTTCTGAAAGGAAGTTCATATCACTCTTAGGCAGCGGGTAGCCTCAGATGATTAAGGAAATGGTATTGTTATTTGGAAGTGATTTGACGAGAGTATAGGTTTCAGAAAAAGGGTAATGTGATTAAGTTGATAGCACTTCGGTAGTATTGCGGCACCTTCTTTTAGATTGACTGGTGATATTCAGGTTTGTTTGGGGGCACAGGGAAATTTGAGAGTATCTAACGTGGAATGATTGGGTATTAGAGGTGTGGCATATATTCGGACGGCGAAATTGGGATAGGATATGGTGATTCATGTGCCATATGGACGTGGAGATGGAAGTTCTCATATTCAGGCTATGTTGTAATTGTAGATCGTGTGTATCAGCACTGTTTAGTGACTGCCGAGATTTGGAGGCCCGAGTGGATCTTTCTTTGCTTGGTATGTTAGGTTTTGGATATGATATTGGGGTGTAGACTGGTTGTTTTCGTGTTGTGTTATTCTGGACTATTGCGATAAGATGGCGCGGATGGCTATGTCGGGAAATGCCACGGATTGAGTGGCGATTTTCGTCGGATTATTTCCTATTGGGTATTTTTATATTTCGAAGACCTAGCGGACGGCTGGGAAGGATTGCCTTTCTTATTTGGGGTCTTGTGAGTGAGTGTTCTATCTTGAGCCGGCTTGGTTGGCTCCGAATGGCATTGTTGAGGGAGGTATTGATTCGACTGTTGTTGAGCTTATCAGTGATCTGGGGAGATCTATGAGTTACCTTTCTGTGTTGCGAGATGCTAGGATTTGTTGGTTATAGGCACATGTGGTGAGGTTCAATTGGGGCCTCTTAGTGGAATTCGAGCGGGAAGAGTAATTAAGCTATGCTTAGTGAACGTCGTATCGGTTGTGTCCTATCGGGTTGCGTGGCATATGTTATTTGTTGCACCGTGGGTGTAATGATTTTCTTTGGTTCCAGACATCAAATTGTGCGTGGCTGTCGATTTTTGAGCATAGTGACTTGAGGTGTTCCATGTGTAGCTGTGTTTGGATAGGATCGCGCATTGTAGCGATGCTACGTGGAGATATGACCTTTCGGGGTAGATTCATGTGTTCTATTTCTGCGATGTGAGACGGGGTCTCAGCTTTGTGTTGGGATGGTACTGATGAGCTTGAGGTACAGCTCTTTCGTTTGGGGTTATTTTTATGACTTAAGTATATTCAGACCGTTTCTTATTGGTGCGCGTATTATGCAAGTTGTGGCTTAGGCCTGTATTGATGTGTCATGTCACCAGAGAGGTGTGATGGATTCGAGGTGATCGTGGGGTAATTAATGAATACGAACGGATTTGATTTCAGCTTGTTGGAAGGATAATAACGAGGTTCGGCTCGGAAATCTGCTATGGTATTAGCCAAAAGGGAAGTGACTTCATGAATGGTTGACCTGAGAGATGGTTACGGTTTATTGTATGTTTCATTTATCATTAGCTGTATATAGAAGTGTGGAATAAGACCTTAGTTGATAAGAGGTTTTCTACCGGTATTCGAGTGTTGTGTGCAGCTGCTGTGAATAGAAGTTATCGTTTCAAGTGTTTGAGTTATGTGGTATATCATATGATTGCAGCCGAGGTTGCAGGTATGGGTTATTACTGCTGGTTCGGGCTTGTTCTGAATAAAGATGTGAGGTTCTGATCTTGTGTATGATTTCGAAGAGTGAAATGTGGTTCTATGGCTTATGGGCTAGATTGGATGGTGAAATTTCAGTTACAATGTATTATTGGACCTTTATGAGATAGGGTGATGTTGGGTCATCCCCGGGTTTACGCTTGGTAAGGTTATTCAGCTATTGATTGGCTTCTAGAACATCTCCGGGTACGTTCGAGGACGAATGTGTGTTTAAGTAGGGGAGGATGTAACGACCCGACCAGTCGTTTTGAGCTTTTGCACTTTGATCGCCAGTTCTCGGGCATGACTTGCCCCGTGTTATGTATTATGACTAATGTAGATCGTTGGTTTTGGTTTTCAGGAAAATCAGAATGAATTTGAAAGAAGAGTCTCAGTTGAAAGGTTTGAATTTGAAAGGGTTGACCAAGAGTTGACTTATTTGTATATGAGCTCGGATCGGAGTTTTTATGATTTAGTTAGCTTCGCTGGGTGATTTATGACTTAGGAGCGTGATCGGAATTGGTTTTGGAGGTCCGGTGTAGGAATTAGCTTGTTTGGGCAAAGTTAGTATTTTGGCGAATTCCAGTTGACAGGTGAGATTTTGATTCGAGGGTCGGAATGGAATTCCGAGAGCTGCTGTAGCTTCGTTATGTCATTTGTAATGTGTGTGAAAAATTTCAGGTCATTCGGACGTCGTTTGGTTGGGTTTTTGATCAAATGCGTGTTTCGGAAGTTTTTGAAAAACTTAGGCTTGAATTCGATGTGAATTGATGGTTTTGGTTTTGTTTGAGGTGTTTTGGTGATTGAAACAAGTTCGAATGAGGTTTTAGGATGTGTTGGTGCTTTTGGTTGAGGTCCCGGGGGCCTCGGGTGAGTTTCGGGTGGTCAAACGGACCACTTTTGTGTTTGAGAGATTGCAGATTTTCAGTTCTGGTGTTGCAGGTATTTTGGCCTTCGCGTTCGCGAAGGGTGGAGTTCTTTGAGCTACGCGTTCGCGAGGTTCCATGCCGCGTTCGCGAGTGCTTATGCGCGATCGTGTAGGAGAGATTGGGTCTGATGGTCAGTTAGTCATCGCGTTCGCGATGGAAGTCGCGCATTCGCGAAGGTCAAGGCTGTGGAAGCATCGCGTTCGCGACGGGCGTGTCGCGTTCTCGTTCGCGTAAGGTAAAAGTTGGTCAATGTAATTTTGTGCTACGCGTTCGCGAGAGTTGGACTGCGTTCGCGATGAAGAAAATCCTGAAGCTGGGCAGAATGTTTTAAAGTCACCTTGTTCGCGATTTTGGGTCTATTTTCACCCATGGCTGCTCGTTTTTGGAGATTTTTGGAGGAGATGAAAGCGGGATTCTAGAGGAATCGACTTGAGGTAAGAATCTTGGTCTTAAAACTTGATTATATTGTGAAATCCACCTAGAAATTCATAGAAACTAAGTCTAAAATTGAAGAACTAGGGCTTGAGATTTTGAAATTTGATTTGGGGATTTGAAGGACCATTTGAGGTCGGATTTAAGAAATTTTGGTATGTATGAACTCGTGAGGAGATAAGGAACGTATTGATGTGAAAATTTCCGAGTTTCGAGAAGTGGGCCCGGGGTTCGGGTTTTGGTAATTTCGGGATTTGTGCCCGTAATTGATTGTTTTCGCTTGGGCTTTGTTCCCTTAGCATATTGTGATGTATTCGCTATGATTTTGGATAGATTCGACGCGCGTGGAGGCCGACTTGAGGGGCAAAGGCGTCGCGAGCTAGTTCGCCGGTTCGAGGTGAGTAATGATTGTAAATGACATCCTGAGGGTTTGAAATCCCGGATTGCACACCGTATTGCTATATTGAGGTGACTTGCACGCCGGATAGCGAGCCTGGGGTAGAGCACTGTTGAGGGATTGTGACTTGGTCCGTCCCGATTGATGATTTTACCGCGTATTTGACTGAAACTTATTTGTTATTATCATGATTTGGGCTGATTGCCATATTTGGGCTTCGTGCCAATTATCTGAACCCTTCGGGGATTTTTATCACTGTTTCCTCACTGTTTTGAGGCATTGTTTGAACTCAGTCCTGTTGATATCCACTGTTTTACAAACTCAGCCAATTTTACTCAGATTTGAAACTTAAATGATATTTCTAAATGATGTTTTGGGCTGAGAGCTACTTTTTTTTTACAAATGCCAGAGGGGCTTGTGATGATTTTCGGACTGAGTGAGGCCGAGGGCCATATGTGAGGATATGCTGAGTGATATGAGGCCGAGGGCCTGAGATACATTTATATGCCACGAGGTGGCTTGAGTGACGTGAGGAGGCTTTCAGGCCTTGTGAGTGATATGAGGAGGCTTTCAGGCCTTCTGAGTGATGCAAGGAGGCTTTCAGGCCTTATGAGTGATGTGAGAAGGCTTTTAGGCCTTATGAGTGATGTGAGAAGGCTTTCAGGCCTTATGTTGATATAGCGCTTGTGTCACGGCCCAAATCCCAAACCTGGCCGTGATGGCGCCTCTCGTGAAGACAAGGCCAGCCAGAACAATGCCAACACCTCTTTTAAGCAGTTAATTACCATTAAACAATTCTAAAGCATGATTTAATAAAAATTATTCGCGGGAGTATGGAATATAACAGTAGAAACCATCCTGACACAGCCCAAACCGGGGTGTCACAAGTCATGAGCTACAGAATTTCTATAAGTCTACAAACAGAATATGTGATACAGAAGTCTGGAATAACTGAAATAACATGAAATAGGGGAGTCAAGGGGGCTGCGGACGCCAACAGCTACCTCGAAGCTCTGAACTCGCTGCCTGATCTGGACAAGGATATCAGTACTCATAAACGGACTCTGCTATGCCTGAATCTACACACATGGTGCAGGGAGTAATATGAGTACTCCGACCCAGTGAGTAATAATAATAAATAATAGCTGAAGATAAGAAAACACATAACAACACAAGGCAGTTCTGTATCAGGCAGTAAATCACTTAAAGCAGTAAAATCCGTGAAATCATGTGAAATCTCCGTTTCAAAGGCAGGTAAATCAGGTAAATCAACTAATAAGTGGTATATAGTAAAACTGCCCCTCGGGCCCAGTATCAACCGCTCAGTACAGTAACTCAGATTACTCTCAGAATAGTATCATATAATAACCACTGTGGCGTGCAGCCCGATCCATATCTCGCTGCGGCGTGCAGCCCGATCCATCGCTGCGGCGTGCAGCCTGATCCATATGGGTACCCACGCTCACTGTGGGGGTGCAGACTCCGGAGGGGCTCCTACAGCCCAAGCGCAATATTACTGCGACGCGCAGCCCGATCCACACAAACATTTGTTGCAGCGTGCAGCCCGATCCATATGAGTATTTGCTGCGGCGTGCAGCCCAATCCATAATATATATAATATCCTCACTCTTGGGTTCTCAACCACTCTCAGTCATTTTAGGACACAATAGTATATGGTAGGGATATCAGCCCACATATCTTCCCTCATTTAGGATTAACACTTATAAAAACGGTTCACATTGTTTAGTCAATTAGAAACATGACTGAGGATGTGATTTGTACTAAGTAAAGTGAGGAAAATCAGTCATAATACCCCTAAGGGTTCTAACTGTTTTTTTTTTTTTTGAAAACGAATACACTTTATGTTTTAACTATTTTGCTTCTTCACTCTAAATATCTGATAATTTGCTTTGTTTAACTCTATTCTTCATTCTCTTTAATAAGGAAGTTATATGTAAATAACTGTATTTACCAAAAATTAAGCTATATATATTCAGCTGACATGAGAATCATTCCCTATGAGGTGTTCCAAGATGTAGAATTAAAGCCACCGGAGAAGACCCTTAAGGCCCCGCAATTGAGCTAACTTGCATACTTGATATAAATTGGCAAATCTTTGTTGAGTAAGCTCTCTCTTTTCTCCTTGGTCTCATGGCTATTGATGAAAATCAATCTTTTATCTTCTTAGGAGTTTTTCCTCCTCCTTCTTCTTCTTCTTCTTCGAGACATTGGGAGTTTTTCTTTCAATTAGGCAATAGAACCAAAAACGAAACGAGTGAATTTTTCATGTTATTTTTCAGAACACATTATAGTACTTTTAGTTTTATGCAAGTCAAGAATAGTTGACAGTTCTCTTAACACTGATTATCACTGGAATTAGATTATGTTTAAGTTTGTCAATGACAATATTCATTTTTTCTCGATACAAATCTTCAAAGTACAGTTCATTGCGTTTTCATTAGATCTTTATTATACACATAATCCACGTGATTATTGATTTCTCTTCACCCATTCAATATATTGCCTGCATCAATTCAACAACTGTTCAAATTGAAAACGACAATCTAGGAAATAATGGATATGAAACAGCAAAATACATATATTTATCGAACTCTGACATATGATAGAGGCATAGAAGTGTTGAGTTATGACTATATATAGTTATGCACAGAAAGTGAAAGAATTTGTTTTGTGACTATAGCGATGCATAAAGAATAAAGAATTTGATGTTTTTTCCTCTTACTGGGCTCAACACATAGTGTGTTATGCACTTCAAAAGCTGAGAATTTAGGGAAGATATCAACTTAACTGATGCTTAGATTTGGTTATGAAAGACCAATTATCCTACTTTACCAATTGGCCTTAATTTTAAGAATTATTTATTGAAGTTATGGTAGCATTATTAATACCAGTTGTTCATATCACAAACAATTTTTACTGAAATTTTATTTCTGTATTTGATTGGTGTGCTTCACGTATATAAAACTCCTTCCTATGAATATGAGACCATTGATTCAAGAGAGTAGGAAATCCTTACATTCTCAATCTATTTTATAATTTGATGCAGAAAATGATTGAGCTAGATGTATTTTGTTTCGTTACGCCAGTCATTTATTAGTAGAAAAAATACGTCTCACCTCTAAGATGAGTGATGTTTCTCATTAAATTGTGAATACTAATGTTAATTCGTCAAAAATATAAAAATTCCACCAAGCCTCAAAAAACTTCTTTCCATCACTATTTCTCAGTCATAATTTTTCATCTATAAAACATATTTGACAGTCTGGTATAAACACTTAGAAGAATACATTTCAGGAACTTTATTCACCATTATGAGTTTCTTAGAAGTAGAATAAGCTTTTTTTGATATACCATTTGGTGGTTATACATTGTGACAAATTAAAGCATAATTTAGTTCTTTAAAATCAGTTGATTATTATTTGAAAAGTTAACAAATAAAGCTTTATACGTTCGGTTTAGTTTTTTTACCTAATTTGCCATGAAGCAAGCAGTAACAGAGAGATAGATAAGTAGAAATGAAAATGTGTTAATGTCGCAGCCAGGTGCCATAAGGAATACAATAAAATACAGGCAACTTAAATTTCCAAGCCAAAATTAAGGTTTCACCTACCAGACCAGCTATCTTGAAAGAGCTAAATTCTACAGCAACTCTCCGTTCATTAAGAGGACTGAATTGACAGTGGGCCTGCAGAGATTGTAAGAAAACTTACCTCAACTTTATTGCAAATATCAAAGATGAAACATTTTCTTTTTTAAATTGACAAGGAATAACCCTTTCTTAAATATATATCAAATTTTCTCTTGGAATCCAGGACAATGAGAATCTTACCATGATGAAAAACATAATTTTATAACTTTCAAGGATCAAAAACTAGCCTATGATATATACCCTGACAAAAATAGAGCATCAATTTTTTACCTCTTACATTTTCACAGCAATTGCAAAGGTTTGTACGGTTGATCTAAGCTAACTCACAACTACTGGGAAAAATTCTTAGAATAGTACTGTCATTTGATCTTGAATCATACTTGGGTTCTAATATTGGCCCCAATAAAATTCATCTATTTATTTTTTTATTTTAATTCTTTTAAATTCGATCGTTAAATTTAATCTGCAATATATATACATATGTTTCTATTTTCTCTCTCCGCTCTTTTTTTCTTTTGAATCAATCCGCGCATCGCGCGGGGTACGTATACTAGTTTAATTAACGAGGCTTCCTATTATGGACTTAATTCGAAATATCTGAATTAATACTACCATAATAAATTACGAATTATTCCACTAAGAATTCGTAACTGCACTCTTCAGTTTAATTTTGAAATTCTTCCATTAAATCTTATTTAACTCCCCGTGTTAAGATTCAGATACTAATCAAATAAATTAAATCACTGACAATTTAATTCATTAATTATTTTCTTTATACTTTCACTTAACTTATTTCATGTGAGAGATATAAAATCCACCTGCAGGGTTTACACATGAAAACTTATAAGCTTTCATAAAGGCGTACCATCAAATTTCTAGACCGAGACATGGATTCCATCAACTAACTATTACTTTGCCAATGTATATCATTATTGTCCAATTTACCAAGCATATTGACCCGCGAAAGAATCTCGCCTTTTAATAAATCAAAACAATAATATACACAACTAATAATAATTATATCAACATTAAGAGTATACGTACATTTAATGGCTAGAGAATTTATTTTATTAAGTCAGTATGAAATACTTATCTCTACTTGATCCGTTCAATACATACAAAATATACTAGCATAAGAAGTCGGAATTAAACCATTCCCACATTCAAGATAAATTATATTTAATCTTGCGCTACAATCATTCCTGATGGTTTGTCCAATTCCTTCATTAGATTGTGAACATGATCTTTATACTTATAAGAACTGATGATTTAATCTTCTGCGTATAAGCTAAACTCTATACACAAAATCATCTACTATATAAGTAAAGGACATAAACAAATATATGATCTATTTAAAACTTTATTAAAATTGAATAAATAATCGCTCCATAATAAATACTATATCCAAACAAAAATCCATAATTAATAATATATATCACAATAATCTTTCACTTAGACTTTTAACCATAACAATTATTAGAATATACTATATCTAAATGCATGGTTAAGAGTATATGCCTAACAATAATAAACCACTCGCTTTTGCTCTTGTTGGGATATTTTTTATCATAGATATCCGACATTGATATGAAAAGATACTCATATGTTATAGTATTATGTTTTGTCTAATGACATGAACGTGAACATCCAATTAAACGTTTATTTTAAAAGGCAACCATAAACGACAAGATGATTCTCTATCCAATGGAATCCACAACAATTCCTCTTATCTAATACCCCAATCACGTGGCGACTTTGAAATTACTGACCGTTAAGTAATAACTATTCACTTTGCTTACCTATTCTCTATTGCCTACCTACCAATGTTACAAAAGCTGGGGAAAAAAGATTATAGTATAGTTCCTATCGTTCAACAAAGCCCATAAGGATTTGAAATATATAAGTTCCTATGATGTGGGGCGGATGCATGCTTATCGAACAGTGTCACGCGACACCACTTTGTCGATATTTTTTATTTTATATGTATATATATATATATATATGTATATATATATATATATATATATTGTACGTGTGATGACCCAAAAGGTCGTTTCGTGTTTTAGAGCTCAATTCGGGGTTCCAAGGTCTTCAAAACCTCACTTTATTTTTCCTCGATTTGCGTGCGCATCCCGAGCGCATTTTCGGAAAGCCTTTATGTGGAAATTTGAGAAAATAATAAGTTTTGCCTTTAAAAGTTGATCTCAGTTGACTTCGGTTAACATTTTGCGTAAACGGACCCGGACCCGTATTTTGACGCTCCCGGAGGGTCCGTAGTAAAATATGGGATCTGGGCGTATGCCCGGAATCGAATTTTAAGTTTTTGATGAAAAATGTTAAACTGGAATTATAATGGTTTTGAGAAAATGGTTAATAGTTGATCTCGTTGGTATCGGGTTCATATTTTGGTTCCGGAGCCCGGTAGAGGTCCGTTATGATATTTATACCTTATTTGTGAAATTTGGTGAGAAACGGAACTGATCTGACGTGATTCAGACCTTTGGTTGAGAAAATAGAACTTTTGAACTTTCTTGAAAATTTCATGCAATTTGATGCTAAATTCGTAGTTCTAGGTGTTATTTTGGCGATTTGATCGCGCGAGCAAGTCCGTATGATGTTTTAAGACTTGTGTGCATGTTTGGTTTGGAGCCCCGGAGGCTCGGGTTAGTTTCGGATAGGCTACGGGATGTTTTAGACTTACAAAATCTGGTATTTTTGCTGCAACAGTTGGTATGATATACCCTTCTTCGCGTTCGCGTAGGTAGTCTCGCGAACGCGAAAGGTAAAGAGGGGCGGGGGAAATTTCTTCTTCGCGAACACGAAGGACAGCTCACGAATGCGAAGCAACGGGGGGCTTTACCCTTCGCGAACGCGACCCGTCTACAGCGAACGCGAAGCATGGGACTTGGGGGAGGGGAAAATTAACTCATCGCGAACGCCAACTTGGATCGCGAACGCGGAGGCTGGCAGGGAGAATGCCTTCGCGAACGCAATGCGTATCTCGTGAACGCGAAGGCCCTTTGGCCGCTGCGCATCGCGAACGCGACACGCTTCTCGCGAACGCGACACGCTTCTCGCGAACGCGAAGAAGGCCTGTCCATTCTTTTTTTAAAACAGAACCAGCATGGGGATTTATCAAAAATTTCGCAACTCATTCATTAGAACTCGACCTAGGGGCGATTTTGAAGTGGGATTTCAACACCAATTCATAGGTTTGTGTTCTTCAACTCATTTCCTTCAATTTCCATCAACGCCTATTAGATTTCTAGCCCTAAATCTTGTTCTTTCATGGTAGAATTAGGGATTTTAGGAAAAATTGGGAATTTTGCAAATTTGGAAATTTAGACCTCGATTTGGGGTCGAATTTCGAAGCTAATTACATATTAGGGCTCGGGGGTGAATGGGTTTTGGTTCGAACCTCGAGTTTTGACCAAGCGAGCCCGGGGTCGGTTTTTGACTTTTTGGGAAAAATGTTGGGACACTTGTAATTGTGCATTGGAATTGATTTCTTTAGCGACAATTGATATTATTAAGTTAATTAAGACTAGATATGAGTGGTTCGGAGGTGGAAACTAGAGGAAAAGCGGTGATTGAGGCTTGAGTTCGGCCGTGGAATCAAGGTAAGTGTTGTGGCTAACCTTAGCTTGAGGGATTAGGTGTTGTTGCTTTATTTGCTATGTGTTTGGTTGTTGAGTACGACGTATAGGTGAGGTGATGAGTACCTATATGTTGTCGTCGAGTCATAGCATGCGAGTGAGTCTTATACTTGTGACTGTTGTATTCTTTATTCGTACTGTTCATGCTTAAACTGGTTATTCTTCATGTTAAACAAATCTTATCATGTTTTTCCTGGAATTAGATATTGGTTGAGTATTGACTCAAGTTGAGATTTATATTGTGAAGTTAAATATTGAAACGAGGTTGGTTATTTATGATTCCCTTGCCGGGGTTGTTATTGTTCTGTTGTTTAGGTAAGGAAGAGCGTAAAGCACGAATGGTGATGCTGTGCAATGTATTGTGAGTGAGTGATAATGCACCAAGGGTGATGCCGTGCCCTATTCTGTGAGTGATAATGCACGAAGGGTGATGTCGTGCCAGGTTATGAGAGAATTAATGCATGAAGAGTGATGTCATGCCGTTTCTATTGATTCTTATGGTAAGGACGAGAGTAAAAGCACGAAGGGTGATGCCGTGCACTTGTTTGCTATGTTATTAGTTTCGTTGCTGTAGAGCATGTTATTTATTGCGTTCCTTTATTGTACTATTTCATGATTTGATATTCCCCTCAGCATGTTTCTCCCCCTTCCCGCTAGTATCTGCTTAATTCCCATTTGTTGTTATCTTCTCGTATATGATTTAACTGCACAGGTTCATGTTATTGTCGTATCCTAGCCTCATCACTACTTTGCCGAGGTTAGGCTCGGCACTTCCAGTACATGGGGTCGGTTGTACTGATACTGCACTCTGCACTCTCTGTGCATATTCCGGTACTGGACCGCATTGATCAGAGTTGGGTTGCTGTCTTCAGTCCATCAGGAGACCCAAGGTAGATCTGCCGGCGTTCGCAGACCCTGGAGTCCCCTTCCTTTTATCCTAGTCTTCCTGTTTTCTTTTAATTCGAGAATAGATGTATTTTCTTTAAACCAGTATTTGTAGTAACACTTAGAAGTTGTGGATTGTGACACCAGATTTTGGGTAGTCGCGTATTAGTTTTAAGATTATTATAAATTTCCGCACTCCTTACTTTATTTTGGTTTAATTATTGTTGTTTAATGTTTTGGATAGCGGTTAGCGTATTAGATCTTTACTGTCACGATCCCGGCGGTGGAGAATTCGGGTCGTGACAGTACGGAAACGGATAAGTAGGAAATGATAATATTATTTGACATAAATTGTGTCTTGGTGTGTTGGTTATGTGCTTGATTTTACTCTAAGAGGTCAAAAGTTCAAACCTCAACTAGCACATTTTTCTTATGCAAATATTTGAGAGAGCCTTTATGGTTAAAAATTGTGATGAACTAGAATTGAACTCAGGACCCTTTCTAACTCAAGACTCAACAAACCAACAGATTAATGCTATTTCTTGCCTAAAAGTATGATAAACAAAGTTATATTCCAGTTCTTCTACAAACTTCAACACCACTTACAAAAATTCCAGTTAGATATTTATAAATATTTAATAAAATTATTAACAGTCTAGATTCATGTGAATTGTTAACTTATAAGCTAGGTATGTCCCTGTATTTTACGTGATCAGACATCAAATTTAAGTTAATTTATATGACAAAATATAACCTAAATATTGAAAAGTAATAATTATTGGTTTGAAAAAAAAAGATAAAAAATTTAAACTTATGATTTGTAACTGCCCAACTGATCGTTTTGCTTTCTAGAACCACGTTCCCCTAAATAAGACTTCCTGTACTTACTTTTACTGATTTATGACTTGCGGGGATGGTTGGTTCGGTATTTGGAAGAGTTTGGGTTGAAATTGGAATACTTGGTTCCTTAAGGTTGGCTTAAAAGGCCAAGTTTGACTTCGGTCAAAATTTTGAGTAAACGACCTCGGAATCAGGATTTGAATATTCCAACAGGTTTGTATGATGATTTCGGACTTGGGCGTATGTCCGGATCGGGTTTTGGATAACCCGGGGGCGTTTTGGCACCCAATAGTGAAAAATGATTCCTTAATCCGAGTAGTATAAGTGTATTTCGTCACATTGGAAGTGAATTGAATAACTTGAAATTCATAAGTTTGAATCAATTGGTTTTAGGGTGTGATTCCTTGTTTTAAGGTTGTTTCCGTCATTCCGAGGGTTCAAGCAGTCCGTTTTATGATTCCAAACTTTTCGGTATGTTCGGGCAGGGCCCCGAGGGCCCCGAGCGTCAATCGGACGAGGCTCGAGCTAAGTTGAAAATGTGAGAAGGAGCTGCAAGTTTCTGTCATAACCGCACCTGTGGTTGGCCAGCTGCAGGTGCGAGCCCGCAGAAGTAGCTAAGCCATCGCAGATGCGGCCATGGGTGGCCAACCTAGAAACCGTAGAAGCGGCCTCCTTTATGCAGAAGCGAAACCGCAGAAGCGGTTGGCTTTCCGCAAAAGCGGCCCAGCCGGCTAGTGGAGTTCCGCAAAAGCGGACCCTTTTCCGCAGATGTGGTTGGGGCAGGGGGATTTTTCACCAAGCTTTTGGAGGTAAGTAATTCCTACTATATGTGAGTTAAATACTTGAATTTTGGGTAGATTAACATGTAAAGATTAACATGTGAAAATTATGGGATTAGAGTAAAACCTAGGATTTTGATAAAAATAAGATTTAACCACGAAATTCGTTATGGAATGAAGTAAAAATCATATATTCTTAATCCTTAGGTTATGGGTAACAACTTTATTCGAAAATTTTCGGAATCCGAGCACGTGGGCCCGGGGATGAATTTTAGGAACCTTGCATTTAGGGTTGGGAAATTACTTTAATAGCTAGAATATGAACTCTTGAGCATGGATTGACTAGTTCTTACCCCATTTGAATTATTTTGGATCGTTCGGCTCCGATTTGAGTGTTTGAGCGCATTCTTGAATTTGGAAGTAAGCTTTGGGGCAAGGTAAGTCTCATTTCTAACCTTGTAAGAGGGAATTGTCCCCATAGGTGAATTAATTGGTTACGTGCTTCTATTTGTGGGGCTACATACGCACGAGGTGAGGAGAGTCCGTGCGTAGCTACTATTATGCTTAAGTCCGGGTAGTCTAGGACCCAAAAGCATGCTTTACTTGCTGTACTTGCAACTTGGTTGACAATTTGAATTGCGTAAATCATATCGAACTTGGAAAATGAATTTCTAAAAAGTTAAACATCATTTTCTTGAGCATTAAAGAGAAATTAACATTTACTTTGGGTAATTGCCTTCCTGATGAATTCTTGATGGACTGTTTGGTGTGTTTATTTATATTTGACCTCGTAGCATGTATGATTCGCGAGCGAGGTAATAGATGCATCTATGGTTCGCACCGTTCGACCCTCCGACAGTGCACACTTTATTATTATGTTGGATCGGGCCGTACGACCTCGGCATTATTTGCGCATGCTATTTGCTTGGTACCTTCTGTGATTTGAACTGCTTTAAGTGCCTTGAAATATAGACTGTTAACTGAAATGTCGGAAACTGAAATATTGTTTATGAAAGAACCTGTCGCTTCCTGTTACTGACTGTTAATTATTGATGACATCCATGTTTAGCGTAACACTTAAATTATATTATTATTGACCCTAGTAAGTGTCAAGTTGATTCCTCGTCACTAGTTCTTCGAGGTCAGACTGGATACTTACTGGGTACATATTATTTATGTACTCATACTACGCTTCTGTACTTAAATGTACAGGATCTGAGGCATGTGCATCTAGCTACAAGTCCGGCGCACGTTCCTGATACTTGACCGAGATTCCACGGTGAGCTGCCCTTTCTGAGCCGTTGAGCAGCATGCCAGAGTCTCTCCTTTTGTCATTACTGTCTATTCTGTTTCAGGCAGTAGGGTAGTTATATTCTTTTGTACATTCTACTAGTTGCCCTCGTACTTGCGACACTAGTTCTGACACACACATTAGTAGACTATTATTTTGGGGTTGTATTCATATTGCTATGATCCCCTTTTAGTTTTTTTTCCCGATTCAGTCGCCTTATAATTTGTTAATTATCGATTGTTTTGAATTTAAGTTAAGTAAATATCGAGAATGATTATTTAAAAGAATGAGAATTCACTAGTTGATTAGGGTTGGCTTGCCTAACAACGGTGTTGGGCGCCATCACGACCTATTATGGAAATTGGGTTATATTCTTTTGTACATTCTACTAGTTGCCCTCGTACTTATGACACTAGTTCCTGGCACAGACATGAGTAGACTATTATTTTTGGGTTGTATTCATATTGCTATGATCCCCTTTTAGTTTTTTTTACCCGATTCAGTCTCGTTATAATTTGTCAATTATCGATTGTTTTGAATTTAAGTTAAGTAAATATCGAGAATGATTACTTAAAAGAATGAGAATTCAATAGTTGATTAGGGTTGGCTTGCCTAACAACGGTGTTGGGCGCTATCACGACCTATAATAGAAATTGGGTCGTGACATGATTTGCATTGTAAAACTTGTGAAATCAGTAAAAATTTAATTATACTTCCTCAATCTAAAGAAGCTATATTGAATTAAAACTTTTACCGAAAATTGTAATTCGTGGAATTTGATTTAATTTGAATTATGCAAATCTCTTTTAAAATAACGGCAAGAATCAACATCTTAATTCAGTTTAAACTTATTTACTGTAAACTGAACGATTATTTCCGAAATGGAGTAATTTTAACTTAATCTGGTTATGGATACTCGAGATTGAAGGAATCTGAGGCCCATAAATCTATATATTCCACTTTGCTGGCTGCTCTCCTGCTAACTATTTACTGTTGAAACAATTATGATGTTTTTACTTGGAAAATTTTGATTTATCATACTAAAGTGCAACACCACAAAAATAAAAGGCTTTTAACATATTTTTCGGTATGTCAAAATAATTATAGTCGGCATTCAAATATACAAAAAACATATATTAGTTATATATAAAATATATATATATATATATATATATTATATTATTATGCAAAAAATAAACTTTGTATAATCCCTGGCTATTAATTTGGGGGACAACTATATTGTGTAGATTTTTCATCAAAAGTAATTGCAAGTTGCATATTATATTAGTAATGGCGACAAGAAAACATGCTTTTCTAAACAGGGAATAATTTCTTATACAATGCCCATGACTTTGGTTTCTGGTTAGTTTATTTAGAAAGGATACATAGCATTATCTATTGCGGCAGCTAAGGTTTTGGAACTAAAATCTACAGCTAAGAAGAGAAGCTAAGAAATTAAAAGGAGAATTCTTTCATTAATAATTGGATCACGCAAATACAGGGTATATAAGCTTCCACTATTAGCTAAAAGACAAAAGAGCATAACTAACTCTATTGGATTCTAAGTACCTAAAATTAATAATTAACAGGGCTAATATGTACATGCCAAAACTTACACTTAAACTATTATAGGAGTGAATTGCTCTCAATGAAAACTTCAGCTGAAAGACATTCCTAACTAACTTAACCGCTAGGTACAACTACACAAGCTCTTTGTACAACTCTGAGCAGCTGCCAATTAAACCTCGCATCAGTTCCCCCCTCTTAAAATCTTGCTTGAACTCAAGGAAGAAAAGCAGGAAAACGTATTTTTAATGCGTGATAATCTTCCTAGGTTGCACACTCTACAGGTACTTGTTTCCACTGGATTAAGACTTGAGCCACAGCCTTGTTTCCCTTTTGGATCATACGTCTCTCCAAAATCTTCTTAGGTTGTGGACAATAAGGGCTTGATAAATCTATAACTGGTGGGTGAAAAATGGATGCTGGAAGCTCATGGCAGGGTTGAGCTGGGAGACATGGAAGGTTGGGTGTAAGAGGAGTTGAAGGAGAAGTGACAGTTTATAGGCTATAGATCCCGCTTTTTTTAGAACTCGGTAAGGGCCATAGTACCTAGCAGACAACTTAGAGAATGGGTTTTCCAACATAAAAACTTGTCTGTATGGTTGAATTTTAAGGTAGATCCAATCTCCCTCTTTGAATTGTCTGTCAGACTTGTGCTTGTTGGCTTGAGCCAACATTCTTTGCGGTGCTATTTTAAGATGGTACTTCAGTAATTGCCCTTTGAATTCTCGAGTCAACAAGCTTATATCTATCTCCTTCAATCCTAAATCACCAGCAACATAGGGTAGATGTAGGGGTGGAGGCTGGCCATACAAAGCCTCATAAGGTGTGCTCTGAAATTGAGGTATGGAAGGTGGTGTTATACTACCACCTCAGCTGATGCCAAGAACTGAGCCCAATCAGCCTGAGAATTTGAGCAGAAACACCTCAAATAGGTCTCTAAACACCCATTTACCACCTTTGGCCATCTGTCTGGGGATGGTAGCCAGTGTCGATGCCCCTTTTTTCTCGCGAAATCGGGTTTATGACATTTGGGCGGACAACTCTTTTCCTTTTGGGAATCGGGTTTGCAATTTAGAAGAGTCGCCACCTAATGATTGAGTGCATTAGGACACTAAGAATAAAAATAAATAAAAAGAACCAGAGAATGAGTAAGGGCTTGAAATTATCTCGGGGGGAAGGTGTTAGGCACCCCCCAAGATCCACTAGTGTGGTTCCCGGCCATGCTATATTGCGACTTTAAATATAAGCAACAAGCTAACATACAAGACAACTTTCACATAACGATTGCAAACAAGGGAAGTATAAAAGTTAAATAAACACGCTGAAGTTCGGAGATAGGCGATTTCATAATTATTTAAGGAATATACAAGTGTAGGAAAAGGGGGTCAAATAATTGGTACAAATGATCAAACAAAGGGAATAAAAGAGGCGGAGGTTTGGAGAAGAAACAGTGCTGGAAATCAAATAATTAAAAGAGATTTTTTAGTGATTGAAGTAAAAGAAGTTTAGAGAACTGAAAAATTAACAGCTTTTCTAAAAAAAGTTCTGGAAAGAAAAGAAAGTAAACAAATAAAGAGGGAGGGGGTCCTAGGTTTGTACATAACATGGATCACCCCACACAACACCCGATAACCATTTATACACGTGGTGCTATCGCATGGTTATCATATCCATGTCTACCCTAACCCACCCCGTTAAGGTATTAAATCGCGGAATGGTCTCGTTACTTATTGCATGCTATTACCCGCCCCAATCCTGTTAGTCCGGGAGGCAGTTGGGACTACTAATCCTAAAGGGAAGGGAGATTGGCTTTTCAGAGTTTTAAAAGGACAAAAGTCTAGTGCGACAAACAAAAACACATAAAAGCAGTAAAAGGGGAAACACATAACAGTTAAAGGCTCAAATAGGCCTCCTCATTCAAAGCAACGAATTGTTTAGCATGACTTACAGGTACTGGTTAGGTCCTTAATTAAACTTAAACGTTAAAGGGGTGGCTGATTTATCACATATTTTCAGATAAGAAGTCCAAATTAGGCCTGCCTGCTGGTTGTAATTATTAAAGACTGGTATAGTAATTAGTTACCTAATGGTTTGCCTAGGTGAGACCTATAGGCATAATATCTAACAAGGTAAAGCATACTGATTTTAAGGAAGGATTACTGTTTTTAGAAATAAACCAATTCTGCATATACTAAACGACATTATTACTGATTTTAGACTCGCAGATGAATCAGATTTAAACGATTGCTCCTATAGGCATGAATTCTAAGCGTTACTGATTTTTAAAACGGTTACATAAGTACAGGAATCCTATAAGCATGGTATCTAGGATGTGATTGACTATTCTTTAACCCATAGATTGTTTGCCTAGTGACATATGCATATGCAGAAGTGCAGAAACTTATAGGCATGACTTCTATATGCGGAAATACAGACACTTATAGGCATTGGTCTCTAATGTGGGAATGCAGAAACTTATAGACATGGTCTCTAATGTAGGAATTCAGAAACTTATATACATGATTTCTAATGAAATGCATAACTTATGGGCAGGATTTCTATATGCAGTAATGAAACAACTTATAGGCAGGATCTCTAAATGCAGTAATGAATCAACTTATAGGCAGGATCTCTATATGTAGATACATAAACGAAAAAGTTGTGATTGCAGAAGTAAAGACCTAAAACATGATATCTACCCCATATGCATAACATGAGTGACCCTCCCCCATTTTTACTGTACACCCCAAAAGTTATTACAATTACAACTTGAATGAATCCAGAAAAAAGTAAAGAAAATTACATCAGAAAAAATTCCAACCAAGGAGAGCCTAATTTAGACTCCTAGTCTGAAACATGAAATAAACCAACTTCCAAAGATCAGATTTCCAAAGCCTTTCTCATCTTTGGGTGTGTCAAAGTTCCAAGGAGCTTCATGAACTCCAGGCAGTGCTTACACCCAAATACATTCCAGGATCAGATTATAGTGCAGTGTGGAAGAGCCATCCCTCAAATGTCCAAGTTCAGAGGGAACCAAGGTCCCCAAGGCAAGGCTGATAGGAGGGTGGGGGGGGGGGGACAGAACTTAGAGTCTAAGAGTAAGTGTAAGTGCAATATAGGGGGAGTTAGGGAAGGCCATGACAGGCTAGTGGTCATGCCCAGCAATTAGGAATGCTAACACACCCCTGACCAGCCTGTTGGCTAAATTTGGGAGTTAGGACCCATTGAAGGTCAGGTTCAGACCAGGGCAGTAATTTGGATACTGCCAGGCCATGAACTTTAACTCAGCACATAGAAGGAATGGGGGTATGGGGAATTTATAACAAACAGTAAACATAAAAGAAAGTAACATATTTAATACAGAACATGAGCAGCAAAGTAGGCAAGAGTGTAGTGACTGTAAAATAAACACATAGGGAAGAAGCTGAAATCAAAATCGAGACATACCAGTTTCAGGGAAAACAAATAAGTAAAATAGCAGTCTTGAAAAGCCAAGTTGCAAGCAAAGCAGTACAAAAGTCTCAGAAGAGAGTAGAGAATTGAAAGAGTATTGTGATTGAGAGTATGCGTGTGAGAGTATGAGTATTGAACTTAGTGAACTTAGGATTCAAAAAAGTTCAAAGTTCAAAGTTCCAAGTTCAAAGTTCTAAGTTCAAAGTTCAAAGTTCTAAGTTCAAAGTTCAAAGCTCTAAGTTCTAAGTTCAAAGTTCTAAGTTGTTTTTAGCGCTGGAGGGTCGAGCCCCTTTTATAGTGCAGCAAACAAGTAAGAACAAGGTAAGGAAATAATATTGTAATCAATCTCCCTTTAGTTAAGGGATTCTGATTTCAAACGGGTAAAAACAATTAAGGAAAGGGATTTGAAAAAATATTTTCCAGGCAGTACAATAAAGGGTAAATACATAGCAGTTATTTAAGGCAACAGCCCAATGGTACACGATTTGTGTGAAATAAGGAAAGGGAATCAATCAGACAACTAGGAAAATCAAAGTTACAGGCTTTTACTCGAATGAATCAAGTCAGGAAAGGGGTAAAGAAAGGTTTAATTTAAAGGAAATCAGTAACAATCAAGTAAACACTATTAAAGGAATTCGAAATCGATTAGTTGGCAAAAACCCTTTTGAAGGAAGAACTTCTCATATATAAAGCAGACAAATCAAACAAAAGAATCGTCATGTTACTTAGAAAAATAGTTCTAGCATTGAAAGGTTCAGAATCATAAGCAAGAGGATACGAGTCCAATTGCAGACTCACAATGAGTCTGAGAATCCAGGGTCCCAAATTGGAACCCTAACTCGAACACAAAATCAAAGTCGGCAAGGGGAACCCCCAAATCCTAGGGTTTCAACTTGAATCAGACATAAAGGTGAGAAAGCAAGCCATTGAAACAGACTCAAAGGTTTGTTTCAGAGCCTCAACAAAACAGATATGAGAGCATGTTTGAACAACAAAGTAAGAAAGCTGATTCAAGATCATGAAGAACATATTTGAGAAAACTCGGACCTTAAACGAGTTCAGAAGAAAGAAATGATACAAACTTAAACAAAAGCAGATGAAGCATGTTTAGCAAGCATACGAACAGAGTTTAGTAAGACAAAAATCAAAGAATCTCAACGGTAAACACATATAGTAAAAGAGCAAAGAAAACATAACAGGATTAACATAGAAGTAACATGCATAGTAGAAAAGGAAAAGTAGACAGACAGTACATGCGTAGCAAAAGAAATCACACAAGCATGATATAGACAACGCACATAAAGCAAAGAAGAAGAAAAATCAGAAAGATTTTTGGAAAAATCCTTTCAGAACCCTAAAATCGAAGACGAACGATTTTGAAAAGAACTTTTGGGGAAAACACTTTAAATGTCAAGTGAAGCATAGATACAACATAGATCTAAGCAAACAACATGGAAAGAACCTCGAATAGCTTAGGGTTTCGGAGAAACCCTAGAAATGAGAAAGGCTTGGAAGAAGGTCCAATCTTGAGTCAGAGAGGTCAGGAATCAGGCTCCTGAGTCTTGAATATGCCGGAGCATGCCGGAGAATCCATGGAATCAAGGGTCTGAGAAGATTTGAGAGGGAATCATCGAGGTCAGGTCTCAAAGCTTCGAATAACCATGGCTTACTGGTGAAGGTAGGTGAGTACCAACTATCCATAGTCTGAGAGGCCATGGATTCCGGTGACAGGCGGTTGAAAAGGGGTAGGAGGAGGCCAGGGTTCCGGAGAGCTTGAGAGAGTTTGAGAGAGTTTGGGATTCAGAGGCGGCTGAGAAGTGGGGAATGAGGGATAAGGGTAGGTCATTTGGGGTTAAAATGGTAAGGGGGAATTATGGTCGTTGATCTGTACGATCAACGACCTAGATCTAAAGGGGTAGGTGGGAACCGGGTAGGGTCATTTGAATTGGGTTATGGGTTGGGTCGGATTAAAAATGGGCCGGTCCGGTTGGGGTTGAGATTGGGTCAATTAAGGGTTAAAATTGAAATGTAAAAGAGGTTGTAATTGAAGAAATGAGGCTAAATGTTAAATAGACAGTTTTACCCTTTCTATTTATAAAAATAGTAAAATGATTTTAAAAACAAGTTAAAAACACTGAACCCATTAGTAATATATAAATGTTAATTAAAAAATGCTGGAACCAATTTTATAGAAATGCTATTAATCCTAAAATAGGCTAAAATTGCAATTGTATGTATTTTGGCTTTTAAAAATACCAAATAAAATTGTAAAAATATACAAAAATCACCTTAACTATATTTTGGTGTAAGTATGAGAATGAAATAAACTATTCACCAAGGTTGATAGTTTTGGGAATAGTTACTGATTTTTTTATTGCTAAAATGGACAATAAATTGATTTTAAAAATCTTTAAAATTTATGAAAAATACCAAAACACTTGGGAATGCTTATATATGCATAAATATGTTATTTTGAAAGTATTTTGTATATGAAAAAAAAATACGTAGGGAAAAATTCGGTATCAACAGCCAGTGGAGGTGTTCAAAGTTACTCCCATCTTAGAAAACAACTCCTGCCAAATTTTACTTGTAAAAATGGGATCCCTATCACTAGTAATATCCTCTGGTACCCCATGTAGCTTGTAAATATTTTCCATGAAATTTTGTCTATATCATGAGCAGAATAAGGATGGGAAAGGCCAATAAAGTGAGCATATTTTGTGAGTCTGTCTACCACCACCCAAATCACACTTTTCCCTTTTGATTTTAGGCAAACCTTCAATGAAATCCATGCTTATACTACTCCATGCTACCACTGGAATCTTGAGGGGTTGCAACAACCCTGGGTAAGGTGCATTATCATATTTATGCCTTTGACATATATCACAGGCCTTCACATAATTCTGAACCTCCTCCCTCATTCCTTTCCACCAAAAAAGTGCTGCCAACCTTCTGTAAGTGTTGTCAATACCAGAATGTCCTCCTGTTGGGGAATCATGCCAAAGCTGTAGGATGTCCTTTCTTAGTTGTTGATCAGGTTCTACTACTAGTTTCCCCTTCCTTCTTAGTTGACCATGGATGAAAGTGTATTTATTAACCTCAGCTCCCTTCTCCTTTATTGTCTGAATCAATGTTGTGAGCTCTTCATCCTTGTCCCAACTTTTCATTACTAACTCCAACAAGTCAGTTTTCATAGTGGAAATTGTCATTGCAGCCAACTTGATTAGAGGAAGTCTTGATAGAGCATCATCTGCTTTGTTTTCCTTCCTTTTCTTGTACTCAATCTCAAAATTAAACTTCATAAGTTTACTGATCCATTTGAGTTGAGTACCTGTGTGTAACTTTTGTTCTAATAGGAATTTGAAAGCTTTTTGGTCTGTCTTTACAAGAAAGGCCTGTCTGTCAGGTACTGTGACCATTTGTTCACAGCTAGCACTAAAGCCAGCAGTTCTTTTTCATAAACAGATAGGGACTGATGTCTTTTGGAGAGTCCTTTGCTGAGGAATGCAATGGGTGTCCCTTTTGCATTAAGACAGCCCCAATGCCCATGTTGCATGCATCAGTCTCAACCACAAACATTAGGGAGACGTCTGGGAGAGTTAGGACTGGTGTTGTAGTCAATGCCTCCTTAAGTTGTTTGAAAGCTTCTCTAGCCTCCTCATTCCATATAAAGTTGTCCTTCTTGAGCATGTCAGTGAGGGGTTTGCTAATGACACTATAATTCCTGATGAACCTTCTATAGTATCCTGCAAGGCCCAGACTTCCCCTCAATTGTGTCACAGACTGTGGTTCAGGCCATGTCCTTACAGCTTCCACCTTCCTTGGATCAGCGGACACTCCATGTGCTGAGATATAGTGTCCTAAGTACTCTACTCTTTTGGCTGCAAAGATACATTTACTCTTTTGGGCCAACAACTGATGAATTTTCTGAGGTGATCTTGAAAAATGTGGTTCATCAATCCTTGGAAGTTTGAGGGTTCATTGGTCAAGACAAATGGCATGACTAAGTACTCATAATGGCCAAAGTGTGTTTTGAAGGTTGTTTTAGGAATATCCGAGGTTGCCATTCTTATCTGATGATAGCCTGCCCTCAAGGTCTATTTTAGAATAAACCTGAGATCCCCCTAGATCATCAAGTAACTCCTTTATGATTGGAATAGGAAACTTATCCTTTACAGTTGCCTTGTTTAATGCTCTATAGTCCACACATAATCTCCAGGAGCCATCCTTTTCCCTACCAGTACAACAGGTGAGGCATAAGGGCTTGAACTGTATTGTATAATTCCTTGTTTCAACATCTCTTTGTTCGAGTATTGAACAACTGTAGCTAAGCCTTAGTTCTCTGTGGGATTCGACTCCGGACTTGTAAACCGGATTATATTTGCAACGACCGCTTAGTCCTTTTTTTAAGGCATAGTTGGGCGTGATCAAATTTTGGCGCAGTTGCCGGGAAACTAATGGTGTAGTTGTAGCTGTATATATTGCTAGGGTTAAAGTTTGAACTTTTATTTTGTTTTGTTTTTTTCTTGGTATTTTTTTTATAGCTGTTGATTTGAGAAACATGACATCTTGGAATTATGGGAATTTAGGTGTAGATAATTTTACTATTGATCTCCATACATATTCTAAAGGAAACCACCCGTGGAAAAATTTTCAAAACGTTCCTAAGAGCGCGTTATGTGCACCAACTCAATCTTATTTGTGGAATGTGTGTGATGTGTGTGGTGGTAAAAATGGTCACCTTCATGGTTGTGCTTATATTTCTTATTTTTCCCAACCCCTTACTATGATAGTTCTACCTTTTCTTGTAAAGTTAATAGGAATAAAGAACCTGGGAATGCGGACCTGAAGGAGATCAAGGATATGCTAAAGTGTCTTCTGGAACAAAACAATGAGAAACAATTGCACATAGAAAGGCAAGAGGCAATTATTCGCAAGTTGGAGGCTCAATTGAGTCAAGTGGTTGGAGCTTTTAATGCTCAACAAGCCAATATGAGGATAGCAGCCAAGAAGAGCATGAATTTGAGGTATTAATTGGGGAGGTCAGAGTAGAATATCAACAACCTAGCCAACTACAATTTGAGGATGTCAATGTTGAATAAGTGAGACTAGAGCCAACCAAGGACTTTGAGGATATAAATTTTGTTGACTCTAGTATCATTGATGTTGAGGATGCTGAAAGTCCTGAAGTTCATGTGTGTGAGCGCATTGGTCCTCACTCCAAACATTTTTCTACATTGTGCTTGGATGACAATATGGAAATAGAGTCATCCGAGTCGATTGAGAAGTCAAGGAATGAGGAACAAGGTGCCTACATTCTGGAATTTTCTTGCTAGAAAGACAGGACTACATACCTCATCTAAAAGCCAAGAAGTGTAGAATAGTACAATGGTTGCTTGGGCCAATTAGATTTGTTCCTCCACCCCTGGAGCATAGCCTAAAACTTGATGCCAAATTGGGGGTTCAATTCATAAGCTCGAGGTGGAGGCAAAAAGTGATTCGCGTCGTGTCGCGACGTTAAATCAAGCGCTTGTTGGGAGGCAACCCAGCTTTATTGCTTTTTTTTAATTGTATTATTTTTGTAGTGTCAATTTTTTTATTTTTTAGGAGCATGAAAAGCAAAGGTATTGGAAGGATGCAACAACAAATCAAATGGTTGGAACTAAGTGTGAGGTACCCGCACGAAGGACCAAGCCTGGGAGAAGTCCGAGTACCCCATGAACTGCTAGTGCTTTGGCCTTTGGCCTACCAGGGAGTTTCTCTTACCCTCTTATGGTTATGCTGTGCATTGGGGACAATGCACAATTTTAAGTGTGGGATGAGATCGTCTGGGTGACTTTTCATGCTACTTTAGCTGTATTAGTTTAATTAAATAGTATTTTGTTTTAAAAGATTGGACTTTTCCCGGCGATGGATCTATTAGACAATTTTCTTGAGGGATTTAAGTCTAAAGAAAAAAAAAGATTTTCTTTGTAGGTAGTGTAATAATTTCCCCTTGGTTTTTCTTTGTGCCGCGGTTCTTTTCCAAGGGTTTTATTTGAACGGGGTGTAGTTAGTTTTTTTTAGGAATAGGAGCCATTGTGTTGTGTTTTGAATTGAAGCAATATCTCTTGACTTTGTTATGAGTTGAGAATAGTGAGTACTTTGGTTGTGACGCTTAGGCTCAGTTTTTGACTCTTGTATAAGTACCTTAAATTGTATGATTTTAAATTTGCTTAACTGCTTTGACTAGAGTGTCTTGATGAATCCAATCCTGAGTGAGTTATGTGCCATGTGTGTGTGAGGTTTGGGTGTTATTCTGTGCGTTGCATTTGATGCCTAGAACTTGCCCCGTGTGTTTATAAAGCGAAATAGTAGTTTTGTTCAGTCTAGGAAGTGATATAGGCATTTCTTTGTTGAGCCAGATAAGTATATTTTACCCGCCTAATTGTTATGTATCGTAGTTAACCCATTTGAGCCTCTAATCCTATTTCTTTGGCAACCACATTACAAGTCTTACCCAATTGTTTGAATGGACTATCTATTTGACCCTTTTAACCTCTCATAAGCACTTGAATTGTGATGATTTATGTAAAAGTTAAAGTGTGGGGTGGTTGGTTTGGCTTTTGAGTGGAACTAATGAAATCAGGAGAAAGGTGCAGTGTTTTGAACAAGTAAGAGCCACTTGAATTGAAAAAAAAATATAGTTGTATTGCTGTGAAAAAAAAAAGTATTTCTTTGATAAGTGGTGGCTCTTGATGTAAGTGTGCTTAAAGAAGAATGGGGTAATACACATTGATGTGAAGGTGGAGTTTTGGTTTGACATAAGTATGGGGTTTAAATGATAAAGTGTATGTATTAAAGTGCTTAGGGAGGTGTAGTCACTCTTATATCTAAATGTATCCTACCCGTCCCGCAGCCTACATTACAACCAAATAAAGTTCTACTTGATCCTAGACTGAATGAGCTCGATTAGTAGAGTAGTACACTACGGGCAAGCCTATGGTGCATCTTTTGTGGCATATGAATGTTATTTCTGAGAGTGAGTGAATTCTTTCTATCTTGTGTTCCTAAATGTTCTTAAATTTTATTGTGTGGGACTACTCTCATTGGTTGTGTGAGGGCACTTGATTCATGAAGGAAAGGTAATGTCATTGACCTCTATGTTAGAGCAAGTGGGCGAGTGATAATGCGTGGTACTTGTGAGTCAAATCTTGAGGTTAAGATGTTACGCTTTTGTGCTTAATCTATTTTAAATATTCTTGGCATAATAAATTAGGAGAGTTGTTTAAAAAAGGTCGTGTCTATATAAAGTGAAGTTTGATTGCTCGAGGACGAGCAATGGTTTAAGTGTGGGGTGTTGATGTTAGGCTAGAAATCCGTGTTTTAGCCGTGGTATTACATTCCAATGTTTGCATTTTTACGTGTGTTTGAGCTCAAATGATAGTGAATTACACTTAGTACGTGTTTTATGCCTTGCAGGAAGCGATCCGAAGCTCAAAAGTTAATTTGGAGCTAAATTGATAAATTTGGAGCTTTGAAATCTGAGTAAAAGCACAATACATTAAGCCGGGATCGTGTACCAAGTCTGGATGTTAAAAGAGGACGAAATAAGTTTACTCTGAGAAAATTGCACTGCTGCGCCGCATGGGGCGCCGCATGGCGCGGTGCAGCAGTGTAAAATGGTGCCTGACATGAAAATATGAAGCTGCAGCTAAAATGCACTACCGCGCCGCATGGTGCGGCGCAGGATGCGGCGCGGCTGTTCAATTTTTACAGAGCGAAGTCCTAGTTCACGCAGGAAAGGGTGTTTTCGTCTAGGCCCGACCCTACTTGGTATAAATACATGTAAAAACGCTATTTTGAGAGGTTGGACATACTTTTGACATAGATTGTACTTAAGGAGGCAGAGACACAATAGGAGCAAGGCGGGGAATTCTTTTACGAGTTTTTCCTTCCTCTTCCTATTTTTCATTGTTGGTTATGACTTTTACTATTGTAGTTTTACATACTATTATGAATAACTAATTTGTTATCTAGAGTTTTGATAGAACCTTTTGAAGGATAAATTCTTGTTATGTTTTTATATAATTGAGCCGTAGCTTTTCTTTATTTGTTCAACTACGTTTATATTGTGGTTGGTTGAAGAGCTCTCAATTAGCTGTGCCTATTTAGTATGTATTACTCGGGAGAGAGTGCATATTTAGGTAGTTGTTGAACAACATCACTCCCAAAGTATAAGAGGGATCTATAACTGCGGGTTTAAAGGCGGGATTAGGGATAACGAAGCCTTGGGTGCAATCTAAAGTGAGCTGTAATAAACAAAGCCAACTAGCGTAACTCGGGAGAGTATGTCTAGTAAATTGTCGTAATTACTCGGGAGAGAATTACAACACGCAGAGCGCTCATGATCGGTAGAGAATACTTAGGCGAAATTATAGAAGACATAGCAGGAAGGATTCCGACAATTGGGGAAATCATAACTCTAGACCTCCTTAATTTTTTCTCCAACTTGTAGTATCTTTAGTGTTAATTTATTATTTTAATTTGTTAGTTAGTTAGTTAAACACAAGAATCTTAATACTTATAACATAGGAATTGTTCGAGCTTGTCTTCTTAGCAATATTGAACAACTGTAGCTAAGCCTTAGTTCTCTGTGGGATTCGACTCCGGACTTATAAATCGGATTATATTTGCAACGACCGCTTAGTCCTTTTTTATAAGGCATAGTTGGGCGTGATCATATTCCCTTCAAGGTAAGCATCTTTCCCTGGTACTCAAATTCCATTAACAACTTTTTAAAATTGAACTTGATATCTTCTAAGGGATATAGCCATTGAATGCCAATGATACTTTTCCCAATGGGAAATACTAGGAAATCATCTTGAAATACACCTCCTTGCATCAACCACTAGAACCTTTTACATATGCTATCTGTTGGTGCTTCCCTTCCATCTGCAACTTGTACCAGTTGAGGTTTGATTTTGCTGATTTTGCACCCATGTCTTCTGGCTGTATCCTCATCTATAAAGTTATGGGTGGATCTACAGTCTATGAATATCTCCAGAGGTTGCTGTTCAGTAAATCCTCTGAGTCTTAGTGTTTGGTATCTCATTATTCCATTCAAAGCCTGCAATGATATTGCACAATTCTCCAAGGGTTCTACTGCCATTGTTTTCTCTTCTTCCTCTTCCACTAGTGTTTCTTCCCCATGTCCTTCTTCTACTACCACTATACCCTCTTCTAATTCTAATGAGAACAACTGCCTTTTAGCTTGACATTTGAGTCCTGCTACATATTTCTCATCACAAAAGAAACATAGGCCTTGGGCTCTCTTTTCCTCCATTTCTGCAGGGGTGAGTCTCCTTCTTTTGGTGTTATCAAACTTAGATGTGATAGGTCTTCTAGGAACAATGTTATTGCTTCTTTGCAGATTTCCCGAGCCTTGGCCTTTGTTCCATGAACTTCCTCTTGAGGAGGTGTCACGACCCCGGTTCGCCCTCCGTGAACCATCGTGATTGCACCTAGTCTCTACGACTAGGTAAGCCTAACAATGCGGAAAATAAACAACATTTGCGGAAGAAATAATTAAAAACCGAAATAGTGAAATAAAACAGTGTTTGAGATGCCGCTCGGCATACACAATATCCACTCTCGAAACTAATAATGTTTTCCTAAAACCCAGAATCTCATGATCACAAGCTTTTGAATGTCTACAAGTATCTAACTCCAGAATATCTAACAAAGAAAGGAAAATACATAAGGGATAATACTTAAGGGAAGAGTAGATGGGGACTTTTCGATCTGCGGACGCGGCAGATATACCTCGGAGTCTCTACAAGCGCCTCGCCTCAAGCGTGATAAGTCTGAGTTGCAGTACCTGGATCTGCACATGAAAAACATGCGCATGAAGGGCATGAGTACACCACAGCGGTACTCAGTAAGTGTCAAGCCTAACCTCGGTCGGGTAGTAACGAGGAAGGTCAAGGCCCTACTGAGATTAAATGAAACATAATATATAACAGAATAAGATAAGACAGTACAGTTGAAAGCTAACAGTAAGAATTTAATACAGGAAAATAAGGATAACAACAGCTGAAACAGAGACAAAAACAATCACAAAGAATACCACTCTTCACAAAGATAATAACCGGGGATCTCTTGGTATCCCGAGGATCTCTTAGTATCCCCAACATATGCCAGGGATCTCTTGGTATCCCGAGGATCTCTGGATATCCTCAATATATGCTAGGGATCTCTTGGTATCCCGAGGATCTCTTGGTATCCTCAATATACGTGCTGGGGATCTCTCGGTATCCCGCACTTCGGTTCAAATCTAAAATACGTACAGGGGATCTCCCGGGATATCGTCCCGTAGTCCCAAAATAAAACACACAGTAATAACACAAAGAATACTCAATTAAACTCAACTTCATACAAAGGTAAAACAGGTAATTCTAACCTAGAATACTTCACAAAATACAAATAATGCAGTTTAAGCAGATAAAGAAATTAAGTCAATTAGACATGCTCCTCTAAGCTAGCAGCAAGCTTAAATTTCAAGTAATGTAAGCAGGAAAGGAAAAACACAATTAAATCTACTTTAGTGAAAACAGGATTTTCAACAATTAGCACAAGTACGCACTAATCACCTCACGTACCAGGCATTTCAATTATCACAGTACCAAATCCTAAGGGGAATGTTCCCCACACAAGGTTAGGCAAGCCACTTACCTTGAACCGGCTCAAAATCAACCCGAAACCACGTTCTTACCATGAGTACTCAACTCCAAATGGCCCAAATCTATTCAATTCAATTGCATAATGTAAATAACACTTCAAGTAACTGATTCTACAATTAAATTCTAAGCTAATACGCGAAATTAGGTAAAATGACCAAAACGCCCTCCAGGCTGACGACTCGGAATCGGGTAAAATTTATATTTTCAGAATTCTCATACTCCCACGAGTTCATGCATACCAAAATTATCCAAATCCAATGACTAATTCCCAATCAAAATTCGAATTCTAGGTCTAAGAACTTTCTTCCAATTTTTCCCCAATTTTCATCTCCAATCCAAAATTAAATGATAAAACTAACAATAGATTGATGGAATACAACTAGAAAGGGATAAGGAATTGTTACCCAATGATCTTCTCTTCAAAAATCCCACAGAATCGCCCTCTCCCGAGCTCCAAATCAATTTTTCTAACTTTTGAAACTAAACCCTTGAAATCCTATTTTTCTTCCCAGCAAATCCGCTTTTGCGATCCCGCTTTTGAGGAAAGACAACCGCACCTGCGAAAACTCATTAATTCCCAAAACCACACCTGCGATCTATTTACCGCATCTGCGGTCACGCAGGTGCATGGACACTTCTGCACCTGCGGCTCCTAGCCTCTCCTCATCTGGCCGCTTCTGCGGCTTAACTACGCATCTGCGGCCTCTCAACCGCAGATGCGGTTATGACAGCAGCCCAAAGAACTTCAGCTGCAAACTCCAAGTTCCAACTTCCCGTTAACCACCCGAATTCATCCCGAGGCCCCCAGGACCTCAACCAAAAGCACAAACAAGTCATATACTACTATCCAAACTTATACCAATCCTCAAAACACCTCAAACAACATAAATCAACCAATTAGCATCGAATTCAAGCCTAAGAACTTCAAAACTCCCAAAATACGCTTTCGATCAAAAAGTCTATCAGCCCTCGTCCGAATGATCTGAAATTTTGCACACACGTCACATTCAACACTACGGAGCTACTCCAACTTCCGGAATTCCATTCCGACCCTTGGATCAAAATCTCACTATCGAACCGGAAACTTCAAAAATTTAACTTTCGGCATTTCAAGCCTAAATGAGCTACGGGGCTCCAAAACACAATCCGAACACGCTCCTAAACCTAGAATCACCCAACGGAGCTAACGGAACCATCGAAATTCCATTCCGGGGCCGTCTTCACACTGCTCCGACTACGGTCCAAATTCTAAACTTAAACTCTCATTTAGGGACTAAGTGTCCCAAAACTCTCCGAATGTCCAAATAAATCTTCTCGGCAACTCATAATAGCAGAAACAAACACGGGGAATGAGTTAACAGGGGATCGGGGCGTGAACTCTTAAAACGACCGGTCGGGCCGTTACATCCTCCCACACTTAAACATTCGTTCGTCCTCGAACGAGCATAGAGACATACCTGAAGTAGTGAAAAGATGAGGGTAACGGGTGCGCATATCCTGCTCGGTCTCCCAGGTCGCCCCCTCGACCGGCTGACACCGCCACTGAACCTTCACTGATGCAATGTTCTTTGACCTCAGCTTTCGAATCTACCTGTCCAATATCGCCTCTGGCTCCTCAACATAAGATAGATTCTTATCTAACTGGATTGAACTGAAATCTAACACGTGCGACGGGTCACCGTGATACCTCCGGAGCATCAAAACATGAAATACCGGATGAACTCCTGCCAAGCTGGGAGGTAAGGCAAGCTCATAAGCAACCTCCCCAACGCGCCTCAATATCTCAAAAGGGCCAATAAACCTCGAACTCAACTTCCCTTTCTTCCCAAATCTCATGACGCCCTTCATAGGTGAAACCCGAAGCAGAACCCGCTCTCCAACCATATAGGATACATCACGAACCTTCCGGTCTGCATAGCTCTTCTGTTTGGACTGGGCTGTACGGAGTCTATCCTGAATCACCTTGATCTTCTCCAAAGCATCCTGTACCAAGTCTGTGCCCAATAATCTAGCCTCACCCGGCTCAAACCAACCCACCGGGGATCTGCACCGCCTACCATATAAAGCCTCATACGGTGCCATCTGAATGCTGGACTGATAGCTGTTGTTGTAGGCAAACTACGCCAATGGCAAGAACTGATCCCAAGAACCTCCAAACTCAATCACAGACGCATTGAGCATATCCTCAGGAATCTGAATAGTTCGCTCGGACTGTCCCTCCATCTGAGGGTGAAATGCTGTACTCAACTCCACCCAAAGTACCCAACTCATGCTGAACGGCCCTCCAAAATCGAGATGTGAACTGAGTACCTCTATCTGAAATGATGGAAACTGGAATACCATGCAGACGAACAATCTCCCGGATATAAATCTCCGCCAACTGCTCCGAAGAATAGGTGGTGCACACTGGAATGAAATTCGCGGACTTGGTCAGCCGATCCACAATAACCCAAATGGCATCGAACTTCCTCAAAGTCCGTGGGAGCCTAGATACGAAGTCCATGGTGATCCGCTCCACTTCCACTTCGGAATCTCTATCTGTTGAAGCAATCCACCCGGTCTCTAGTGCTCATACTTCACCTGCTGACAATTAAGGCACCGAGCTACAAACCCAACTATATCTTTCTTCATCCGCCTCCACCAATAGTGCTGTCTCAAATCCTGGTACATCCTCGCGGCACCCGGATGAATGGAATACCGCGAACTATGGGCCTCCTCTAGAATCAACTCCCAAAGCCCATCAACATTGGGTACACAAACTCGACCCCACAACCTCAATACCCCGTCTTCACCAATGGTCACATCTCTGGCATCGCCATGCAAAACCTTGTCCTTTAGGACAAGTAAATGAGGGTCATCAAACTGACTCTCCCGGATACGATCAAACAAGGAAGACCGAGAGACCACGCAAGCTAGAACCCGACTGGGCTCCGAAAGATCCAATATCACAAACTGGCTGGCTAAGGCCTGAACATCCATATCCATGGGCCTCTCTACTGCTGGTAAATAAGCCAACCTCCCCAAACTCTATGCCCGGCGACTCAAAGCATCGGCCACCACATTGGCCTTGCCCGACTGATACAAAATAGTGAGATCATAGTCCTTCAGCAACTCTAACCACCTCCTCTGGTGCAAATTAAGGTCCTTCTGCTTGAACAGATGCTGCAAACTCCGGTGATCAGTATAAATCTCACAAGGCACACCGTACAAATAATGACGCCAGATCTTCAGGGCGTGGACAATAGCAACTAACTCGAGATCATGGACAGGATAATTCTTCTCATAAACCTTCAACTGTCTGGACGCGTAGGCAATCACCCTACCGTCCTGCATCAACACCGCTCCAAGGCCAACCCTCGAGGCATCACAATAGACAGCATAAGACCCCGAACTTGTAGGCAATATCAAAACTAGGGCCGTAGTCAAAGCTTTCTTGAGCTTCTGAAAGCTCTGCTCACACTCTTCCGTCCACTGGAACGGAGCACCCTTCTGGGTCAGCCTGGTCATAGGTGCTGCAATAGATGAAAACCCCTGAACAAATCGACGATAATAACCCCCCAAGCCAAGAAAACTACGGATCTCTATAGCTGAGGATGGTCTGCGCCAACTCTACACTGCCTCCACTTTCTTCGGATCCACCCGAATACCCTCACTCGAGACCACGTGACCCAAGAATGCCACGGAATCCAACCAAAACTCACATTTCGAGAACTTAGCATATAGTTTCTTTTCTCTCAAAGTCTGGAGCACTGTCCTCAGGTGCTGCTCATGATATTCCCGACTCCGGGAATATACCAGAATGTCATCAATAAAGACAATAACGAATGATTCAAGATATGGACGAAATACACTGTGCATCAGATGCATGAAGGCTGCTGGGGCATTGGTCAGCCCAAATGACATAACAAGGAACTCGTAATGACCATACCGAGTCCTGAAGGCAGTCTTCGGGATATCTGGCTCCCGAATCTTCAACTGATGATAGCCTGAATGCAAGTCAACCTTAGAAAACACACAAGCGATAATCAATACACATACGCATAGAACCATCCTTCTTCTTCACGAATAAGATAGGAGCACCCCAAGGTGATATATTGGGCCGAATGAAACCCTTATCAAGTAATTCCTATAATTGTTCCTTCAACTCCTTCAACTCAGGAGGAGCCATACGGTACGGAGGAATAGAAATGGGCTAAAATCAATATCTCTATCGGGTGGCATGCCCGGAAGGTCAGCTGGAAACACATCAGAGAAATCCCGTACCATTGGGACTGAATCAACTACAGGGGTGTCAATACTGACATCTCTCACATAAGCTAGATACGCGTCACACCCCTTCTCAACCATACGTTGAGCCTTAAGGAATGAAATAACTCTACTGGAAGTATGATCTAAGGTACCCCTCCACTCAACACGCGGTACACCTGGCATAGCCAGCTTCACGATTTTGGCATGACAATCAAGAATAACATAATGGGGCGACAACCAGTCCATGTCCAGAATAACATCAAAGTCTATCATGTTGAGCAATAACAAATTGGCTCGGGTCTCAAAACCACTAAGAGCAATCAAACACGACCGATAAACGCGGTCCACAACAAGAGAATCTCCCACAAGAGTAGAAACATAAACAGGGGAACTCAAAGAATCCCAAGATACACCCAAATGCGGAGCAAAATAAGAAGACACATAAGAATAAGTGGAGCCTGGATCGAATGAACCGATGCATCTCTGTGACAGACCAAGATAGTACCTGCGATGATAGAATCGGAGGTGATAGCCTCGGTACAAGCGGGAATGGCGTAGTATCTGGCCTGGCCTCCCCCTAGAGGGCGACCTATACCTCCCTGACCTCCACCTCTAGCTGGCTGAGCAGGTGGGGTAGCAACTGGTGCTGTGATCATAGCCTGAGAACTCTGCGGGGGGCGCTGTGGCTGAGAAGTCTGTGGAGGTACAGCCTTCCCAAGTCTAGGGCAATCCCTCACCACATGGCGTGTGTCACCACACTCAAAACAAGCTCTGTGAGGATGTGACGGCTGTGACTGACTCAGGCCAGGTCTGCTGGACTGGCCACTGGAAGCACCCCGTGCAGGAGGCACACTAGATACTGGAGGTGCATAATAAGGCTCCTGAGGTCTGGGGGGAGCTGGAATACCACTAGATGCTGGAAGAGCTAAATGAACAGGGCGACTCATATAACCCCTACCATGATGACTTGCAACTGGGGCACGGGCACCAGAATAATGGTCCGACTCTCGAGACCTCTTGGCCTCCCTCTCCTCTCTATCCTTAGCATGCATACCCTCAATCCTCCTAGCAATGCTCACCACCTGCTGATAAGAAATATCCATCTCCAACTCACGAGCCATGCTAGATCTGATGCTGGGAATAAGCCCCTCAATAAACCGGCGAACCTTCTCGCGGATAGTAGATACCAAAGCTGGTGCATGTCTAGCCAAATTGGTGAAACAGACAGCATACTCCGAGACAGTCGTAGTACCCTGGCGCAAACGCTCAAACTCTGCGCGCCAAGCGTCCCTGAGACTCTGGGGAACATACTCTCTCGTGAACATATCTGAAAACTGAGCCCAAATCGGGGAAACTGCCTCATCCGGACTGTCTAACTCATAAGCACGCCACCACTGATAGGCGGCTCCTCGAAGCTGGAAGGTAGTGAAGGAAACCCCGCTCGATCCTGATATACCCATGGTGCGGAGGATACGGTAGCACTCCTCTAGAAATCCAAGAGCATCCTCTGAGGCTAGCCCGCCAAAATTTAGGAGGCTGATACTTCTTAAACCTCTCAAGCCTCTTCTGCTTCTCCTTTGAAACTACTTCCCTCTCCTCGGGTTGAGCTGGGGCTACCGGCTGTACGGGAATAACCTCTGGGACCTGATCAACATGCACTTGCTGCTCAGGAGTGCGGGCGGCGGGAGTCAGTGCTCCTCCCCCAGCCTGAGATGTAGCTGCATCAAGGGGAAGCAACTATGCCTGAGTTAGAGTGGTGTACATAATCATAAATTGCGCCAAAGTCTCCTGGAGTGCTGGAGTAGTAGTAGCAGATGTATCGGGTGTCTGGACTCTGGCTGGAACTGCTGGTGGCACCTCACTGGCAGCTCGCGCGGGTGCTCAAGCTGCACCACGAGCGCATCCTCGGCCTCTACCCCGGCCCCGGCCTCTAACAGCTCCAGTAGGGGGCGCGGGTGCATGATCATCTCGGGTAGCAGGTGTCCTCACCATCTGTGAGAGAATAGAAGACAGAGCTTTAGAATTGTGATATCAAAAATCTCGCACGACAAGGAAATCAAATGAAGTGGAACTTTCCTAACAATTACATAGCCTCTCGTAGATAAGTACAAACGTCTCCGTACCGATCCGCGAGACTCTAATAAACTGGCTTGTGATTCATGACTCCTATGAACCTAGAGCTCTGATACCAACTTGTCACGACCCCGGTTCGCCCTCCGTGAACCATCGTGATGGCACCTAGTCTCTACGACTAGGTAAGCCTAACAATGCGGAAAATAAACAACATTTGCGAAAGAAATAATTAAAAACCGAAATAGTGAAATAAAATAGTGTTTGAGATGTTGCTCGGCATACACAATATCAACTCTCGAAACTAATAACATTTTCCCAAAACCCAAAATCTCATGATCACAAGCTTTTGAATGTCTACAAGTATCTAACTCCAGAATATCTAACAAAGAAAGGAAAATACAGAAGGGCTAATACTTAAGGGAAGAGTAGAAAGGGACTCTTCGATCTGCGGACGCGACAGATATACCTCGGAGTCTCTACAGGCGCCTCGCCTCAAGCGTGATAAGTCTGAGTCGTAGTACCTGGATCTGCACATGAAAAACGTGCGCAGGAATGGCATGAGTACACCACAGTGGTACTCAGTAAGTGCCAAGCCTAACCTCGGTCGGGTAGTAACGAGGAAGGTCAGGGCCCTACTGAGATTAAATAAAACATAATATATAATATAATAAGATAAGACAGTACAGTTGAAAGCTAACAGTAAGAATTTAATACAGGAAAATAAGTATAATAATAGCTGAAACAGAGACAAAAACAATCACAAGGAATTCCACTCTTCACAAAGATAATAACCGGGGATCTCCTGGTATCCCGAGTATCTCTTAGTATCCCCAATATATACCACGGATCTCTTGGTATCCCGAGGATCGCTGGATATCCTCAATATATGCTAGGGATCTCTTGGTATCTTGAGTATCTCTTGGTATCCTCAATATACGTGCTGGGGATCTCTCGGTATCCCGCACTTCAGTTCAAATCTAAAATACGTACAGGGGATCTCTTGGGATGCCGTCCCGTAGTCCGAAAGTAAAACACACAGTAATAACACAAATAATACTCAATTAAACTCAACTTCATACAAAGGTAAAACAGGTAATTCTAACCTACCATGCTTCACATAATACAAATAATGCAGTTTAAGCAGATAAAGCAATTAAGTCAATTAGACATGCTCCTCTAAGCTAGCAGCAGGCTTAAATTTCAAGTAATGTAAGCAGGAAAGGAAAAACACAATTAAAGCTACTTTAGTGAAAACATGATTTTCAACAATTAGCACAAGTACGCACTCGTCACCTCACGTACCAGGCATTTCAATTATCACAGTACCAAATCCTAAGGGGAATGTCCCCCACACAAGGTTAGGCAAGCCACTTACCTCGAACCGGCTCAAAATCAACTCCAAACCACGTTCTTGCCACGAGTACTCAACTCCAAATGGCCCAAATCTATTCAATTCAATTGCATAATGTAAATAACACTTCAAGTAACTAATTCTACCAGCAAATTCGCTTTTGTGGTCAAGGGACCGCACCTGCGGTCTCGCTTCTCCGGAGAGACAACTGCACCTGCAAAAACTCATTAATTCCCAAAACCGCACCTGCGACCTATTTACCGCATCTGCGATCACGCAGGTGCGTGGACACTTCCGCACCTACGGCTCCTAGCCTCTCCTCATCTGGCCGCTTCTGCGGCTTAACTATGCATCTGTGGGAGTCGCATCCGTGGCCTCTCAACCGCAGATGCGGTTACCACAGCAGCCCAAAGAACTTCAGCTGCAAACTCCAAGTTCCAACTTCCCGTTAACCACCCGAATTCATCCCGAGGCCCCCGGGACCTCAACCAAAAGCACAAACAAGTCATATACCACTATCCGAACCTATACCAATCCTCAAAACACCTCAAACAACATCAAACCAACCAATAAGCATCGAATTCAAGCCTAAGAACTTCAAAACTCCCAAAATACGCTTTCGATCAAAAAGTCTATCAAACCTCGTCCGAATGACCTGAAATTTTGCACACACGTCACATTCAACACTACGGAACTACTCCAACTTCTGGAATTCCATTTCGACCCTCGGATCGAAATCTCATTATCGGACCGAAAACTTCAAAAATTCAACTTTCGGCATTTCAAGCCTAAATGAGCTACGGGCCTCAAAAACACAATCCGAGCACGCTCCTAAACCCGAAATCACCCAACGAAGATAACAGAACCATCGAAATTCCATTCCGGGGCCGTCTTGACACTGCTCCAACTACGGTCCAAATTCTAAACTTAAACTCTCATTTAGGGACTAAGTGTTCCAAAACTCTCCGAATTCCAAATAAATCTTCCCGGAAACTCACAATAGCAGAAACAAACATGGGGAATGCAGTTAATAGGGGATTGGGGCATTAATTCTTAAAACGACCGGCCGGGTCGTTACAGGAGGCCTTGATGGCCTTACTTTGAGCAGCAAAACTAGCCTCATGAAGTCTTGCTAAATAGTATGCTTGGGGTAAGGTACATGGGTTCCCTACCTTGACTGCATGACTCAACTCTGGCTTAAGGTTATGCAGGAAGATGCTGATAGCATGCTCCAATGAGATATCCAACCTAGTCATTACCCCAACAAAAGCCTTTTGATAGTCCTTAACTGAACCACTGTGCTTAATGTTCATAATCTCTGTCATTGGGTCTGAGTATTCAGCACCAAAGCTGTCACATAAGGCCCAAATATATATACTCCTCCCAACTAGGTAATGGCAATTGCCCCCTGTTGATACCCAATCTCCCCTTATATATTTTAAATATGCATAAACACTTTCAGAATATTGTACATGTATTTACAAACATGCACAAGTATTTTACAATTTTTCAAGGCCTTAAATCCATTTATTTCTGCATTTTTCTAATTACGTAAATGTTCAAAACTATCCCTCATATTATTTTATGATGATTTAATCATTCATGTTCATATGAGTGTTCAAAATATTTTAGTCGCATTTTTTATAATTACATTTGCATTTTTAAGACTATAATTGCATATTTTTGCAAAAATAGCCCCTACATATGCATAACTAAATTATATATACAGAAAATGACTTTTTATATTTTTATAATATTGAATAATTTTTTAAAATCACCTTCATGCTTGAAAATCATTTTTTATCACTTAATTAGCTATTTTAAAAAAAAAATTATTTAGTAAAATGGGTATTTAATAAATAGCCCCTAATTTACACCCAAAATCCGACCCCCCAATCCAATTTAATTAACCCAAGCCCAATTTAAAACAACCCTTACCCAATTAAAATCCTACTCGACCCAGACCCCTTCTCATCCTGGCCGTTGATCTTTGAGATCAACGACCCCTATTCCTTCTTACCATTTTTAACCCAAACGACCCCCCTAACCTAACTCATTTGTTACACTCCGCCGCCCTTCGTTCGCTAACCTCTCCAACTCTCTCTCAACTCGCCCCTAACCCTAATCGCCGTCATCGGCGAGAAGCTCCTATCTATGGAGTTTTCGTGCCTTTTCCGATCACTACCAGCCTGCTATGCCTCCTGGCTAGTTGATTACATGGATCCTTGACAAAATCCCATGGAGATCCAACCTGTTCTTGCCTGAAACTTGTTTACTGGCCTGTATAGAGCCATTCTCATTTGTGAGTACTGATCTCCTCCTATTTTTAGTTCGAATCTTTGGTTTCTTACCGAGTTTTCTTCATCTCTACTATTTTTGAAAACCCTAGTTCCATGACCACTGGGTCTGTTCAGATCCTCGTAGATCTGAAGTGTTCTGAATTCTATTTGGTACTTTTTCCTCAAAAATATTTTATTTTGCTAATGTTATTTCGATTCCGTTATTTTCTGAAATTTTTAGGGTTCGTCCCAGGTTTTCTTCAAAAGGTTCTTTTTTTTACTTTCAAGTGTTTAAACTAATGGTTTCTTTACATGTTTGATTAATTTTCGTGTATATGCTTAAACCCTAGATGTTCCTATTTGTGACACTGATTTCTTCAATTTTTCCGTTATTGTGTTTACTTCTATGAACCAGTTGTATTGACTGACTCTATTTTTAGTTCTGAAAAATTTTCTGTTAAAACCAGTATTCTTTGGATTTCTTTTTTTTTTTTTTACTTAATTGATTTTGATTAGGGATTTGAACCAATTTTTCCCGTTAAAATCAGTATTCTTTGGGATTTTTTACGTTCCTTATTTGTAGCCTGTAGTTAGTGTTACTTGCTTTATTAGTTAATTTATGGTCAATTTATGATTTGTTACCTTATTTAAGTCCCAATCAGGGCTGGTAATGAATTCCCTTTGTACTGATATGACCTTCCTGGATATGTTTGTGCGAATTGATGGTGATTAGCCCCAATTAACTGATTGATTATATTTACCTACTTTATTTATGAACTCCAAATCAGTTTTTTTACCTTATTTATTTCATCTCCCTAAGTGCTATATATGCACTCTCATTCTGATTCATAAACACGAACAACAGTTCACAAACACACTCACACACAAACTTTGCTCTCATCTCTCTCTGCTACTTGTGTTCATTGCTTGTCTAGCCGGCTGAAAGCCAAGACTAGACTGTTGAATCCTGCCTACTTTACCTTCTGCTTCTGCTTCTGCTTCCTTAACTGGTATGCTTCTACTATTTCTATTCAACTAAACCTATATGTTTTTCTTACAATCAGCATGTCTTTCTTCTGAACTTGTATGTTTTCCTATTCAACATGTCTACGACTATTTAATTCAACTATGTGACCTGTTATCAGCATGTCTATTTTATTTCATTAAATCCATGTGCTTCATGATTATTGTTCTCAATCAGCATGTTCACTGCTGATCAATTAGACTCTATGCTTACTTCTATTCAATTTGACCTATGCGTTTCCTTATAATCAGCATGCCTTTCTTTTGCTTAAGCAAACCTATGTGTTCACTGCAATAAGCATGTATACTTTTGTTCAACCTATGTGTTTACTACAATAGCAGGTCTACTTCTGTCTGTCCTGCTCTCAATCTGTTTATTCCTATTTTAGCTAGACCTATGTGCTTCTATATGAACCAGACCCATGTCTGTTTCTTCTCCACTAGCATGTTCTTTCTATGTTATGTTCACCTCTGACCAACATTGCTCCTAAGCCCTGCTATCCCTTTGCATGTAACCGTATGCTCATCTAGTAACAATTAATAAACTAAGTTGAATGTGAGTCTTTGCTTTGATGTTTTATGACTATGTTCTGTGTGCTTTTGGTTTGCTGAACCTTTGTTCAGAATGTTTCCTAAACTGTTTTTCACTCCTGATATGTCTTCACCTCTAAACTTTTTCACACTTCTAACATGTTTTCACTTCTAAAACTATTTTCACTCCTAAAATGTTTTCCCTTGCTAAACTATGCTCACCTCTAAACTGTTTTACTTCTGGACTGTTTCTTAAAACTGTTTTCCACTCTTTCAAGCACTATCTTCCACTCCTACTCTTAGAATACTTAGGATCCTTCCCCTCTAGTGTGTGTACTGCCTAGGAATCCATGAGATTCCTCCGAACTCTGGCACACTGGGGCTGGCCTCTCCACACTGCATAAATAACTACTTCTCTTTAAAAGGATCTTGGTGTGAGCATTGCCCGGGGTCCCTGAGGCCCTTGGGAATTTCGACACATCAGGATACCCTCTTTTGGACACCATGAGAGTATGGCACTTTGGACTATTTGAAGGCCTGGTTTTTCCAGGTTCACGATTGGGCCTATTCAGGCTCCCTATAGCATAACTTGGTTTATTCTGTAATTCATTTGCTTTATGGTCGGTAATAATTCTTGTAAACAGATATTGGGGAAATTAGTAAAAAGGGAGGGATTCTTATATAATTTTTATGGGAAAATTGGGTAAAAATCATGCCCTTAGATTATTACGACTATTTGCATGCATTAGAGCTCGTGTTCTTAGGATCAGTTCTTACATTAGATACCATGCCTATAGGTTATTGCAATATTTGTTATTTAGATACCATGCTTGTAAGTTATCGCAATGTTTGTTAATTTAGATGCCATGCCTATAGGGTTTGAAAAATCAATCCTGCATTCTAGATACCATGCCTATAGAGTTTAAAAATCAATTTTGCACTTTAGACACCATGCCTATAAGTTTAAAATCAGTCTTTACATGTCGTCAAAGTTTAAATCAGTTTTCTGCATGTCCATGAGGTTCTTAAGCTAATTACTGCATTTAGATGATGTGCCTATAGGATTTTTAAAACCAATTTCTGCATTCTACAAGTCTAAAATCAGTCATTACACCTAGACAGCGTGACTATAGGATCCAAACTACCTGCTTAAAATTGTTTACTGATTTACTGCACTCCTGATTAATGACTAGATACCATGCTCATAGGAAATCATTAATACATGCCTAGGCAAGCCTGTAGGGCGATTGAAATCCTGCAAACTGTAAAACTATGCTTTTTTTTTTGTTATTTGTGAACTGTCCGGATTCCGTAAGCCTTAAAATTAGTAGGCAAACTGATTAGGCCTCTATTGCCTCACTTTAACACGATGATGCATACATTCTATTTGCTCACCTAGATATCCTGCTCTAGGACTTTTCGAAATATCTGAATCTTGCTGTTTGAGACGTGTTGTTGTTTGCTTATTTGTAGAGGTAAATGTGAGCCCCTTAATTGTTTTTTACTTGACAGTCATAATTGTTTTGATTGTCGCCTAGATTTTTCTCCTTTAAGTACCTTAGGAAAGTCTAGAACTGCCTAAATTAGAGGTCCTAAATACCTCCAGGGCCATAAGGAAGGGACGGGTAATGCACGCATAGAGTTCGTTTAATTAAAATTGCTTATAATCACTAAGGGGAGGATGATTGGGTAGTAAAAGGATATGATGACCTGCGCACTAATGCCACGTGTAACCCCTCTAGTTGAGGAAAATTTACCGGGTATTGTGCAGATGTGATCCTGTAGGCTAAAAAACCTAGGACCCCTTTTACCCCTTTTTTTAAATGTAATACCAATTTGTCTAATTTGCTTTATCTGTTTAAAAGACTAATTCACATAATTTGAGTTCGGCCGGGATCCACCGTTGTGGACCGTGAGGGGTGCCTAACACCTTTCCTTCAAGGTTATTTCGAGCCCTTACCCAATTTCTGGTAATGCAAACCGGTTTCATGAGTTACTTGCTTTAGGTGCCCTAACGTACCTTAAACCCGTTAGGTGGTGACTCTTAAAATTCAAATACCAAATTTCCGAAAGGAAATGAGTTATTCCCAATGAATATCGTAACCCGGACTCCGCGAGGAAAAAGGGGGCGCGACACCCCCTGCTCCTCATATACCCCAAATGCCATTGTAATGCATCTCCCTCAAAATGTAGGGACACCAATTTCATTCTCTGATGTATAGTGACTTCCTCATCAGCAAAGAACTGATCTACCTTATACAACCAGGTTCTTAGATCTTCCCCATCAAACTTAGAAAATTCAACCTTAGAGTATTTGGTGAATGGAATCCTAGGCAAGGGAACATTATGGTTGTTATAGGCTGGTTGTTGAGTATTAACTATAGGTGTGTTCTGATAGGGTGGTGGTGTTGGTGGCTGAGGTACATAGGGAAGTTGATAGTATAGGGAATGAGGCATATGAGTGTTTGTGGAGTTATAGGCTGGTGGATAGTGCATTTGGTAATTGTGAAGGTGGGAAGGTATTTGGTGGTGGTTAACATTTCCTTGGTGTTGGTTTTGATATGGATAGGCAGGGTCTGCTTAGATCAGGTGGGCCAATATATGGTTGTGGAGAGAATTGGTTGGATCTCATGAGTGATGAATGGCTTGGCTGAATGCCTTGAGTGTGAAATGGTGTAGGTTGATTCATGAATGGCTAGAATTGGTGGTTTGGTGCAGTAGGTCTGTGAGATATGGGGCCTAATGAAGGGTGGCTAGGACCAGCTTGTTGCAGGTGTATTGAAGTCTATATTTGTTCATTAACAGGAGGAAGAGTAGTTGACACTACACCCCCACTGATTCCTATAGGAACACTAATTCTAGCAGTAGAAGGAGTAGCTAACTTACCAAAATCAAAGAGCTTGTCGTTTGGAGAGTACAGTTCTTCCGCAGTGCAGCTCACATTCTTGTCTCGCTCAGGTCTCTTTCCTCCATGAATGACCTCATTGAGCACTTCTCTGATTTCATTCAGAGCTTCTTCTTGACCTCTGCAACTCTGCTCGTGGTTAGCTTCGAGCTGGTTTTGTCTAGATACAAAGCTGGGCATGTCTGCAGACATCTTCTGCAGCATATTCATAACCTCGTTCATCTCAGTCGACATTTCTCCATAGAGCCGGGAAGGTGCTCTAATACCACTGTTGCGGCAGCTAGGGTTTAGGAACTAAAATCTACAGCTAAGAAGAGAAGCTAAGAAATTAAAAGGAGAATTCTTTCACTAATAATTGGATCGTGCACATACAGGGTATATAAGCTTTCACTACTAGCTAAAAGACAAAAGAGCATAACTAACTCTATTGGACTCTAAGTACCTAAAATAATTAACAGGGCTAATGTGTAAATGCCAAAAACTAATACTTAAACTATTATAGGAGTCAATTGCTCTCAATGAAAACTTCAGCTGAAAGACATTCCTAACTGACTTAACCGCTAGGTACAACTACGCAAGCTCTTCGTACAACTCTGAGCAGCTTCCAATTAAACCTCTTATCATTATCCAAGTGGAAGTTATAAAATTGGTAAATATTAAGTAGTCTATTGTGCAATCCAGTTTACAACTAAGCTATTGTTTACAAATTAAAAAGAAAAAAGATAAGAAAAAGGCCAGCTCTTTTATCATAGTGACCAAATGATGGTATGTCAACTATTACAAATTAATAGTTTCTAAGACCTTTAATAAATTCATTAATCACCTAATTCGGCTACTCTACCGCGTCAGCAATGCTCTCAGATTAAATTATAGGATTACTTAATAACCTAAAGATGCATCCATTATTGCTTCAAATGACTTTTCAATGTTTTAAAGGCCATGAGAAGAGGCGGATTCATAATTTAGATTTTATGGGTTCAACTTTTAAGGTTTTTAGTATTTAACATATTGTAGTTTTAAAGTTATAGGTTCAAACCTATTATTTGTTGCAATTTTAATGAATTTTTACAGATAAATTTATGCTCCACGTCAAAAGTACTGGATTTAGATAAACCCAAAGGTCAAACTCTACATCCGCCCCTATGAGATCCATTTAGTATCTATATGTGTATAATGGAGTTATGAGCATGGCACCTACTAATCTGGAAAATTAAAACTGGATTAATAGATGAATAATAATAGTAATAACTAGATATTTATTATTCTTTACTAAAGATAATAGATAAATAAGGATTAACTCTGACCCTGCACCCTATTTGTATCATTAGACATTAATATAGTCTATTTTTACGAGCGAGACATTTTGTTTTTCTTATCTCCTTTTATTTCAAATAATTTTTATGTCCTATTATGACAAAATTGCATTGAAGAAACAATTTGAAAGATTTTTATTTTTCTGAATTCACTCTTTTTGGTCTGTAAATAATAAGCAGATCGAAGTAACATGCAAATTATCCTTAACTTTAATAATTGACACCAAATTTTTATTCATTGCCACATCCTTAAAGAAGCTAAATTAAAGGCACTTTCTATTTTATGTCTTATTAGAAAATATTCACAAATCTTGTCACTTTTACGGGCATGTTTGTTCATTGGTGTATGTGATGACCCAAAAAGTCATCACTCATTTTAAAAGTAAACTTTGTGTTCCGAGGCCTTAGAAGCCTCCCTTTTTCTCACCTCGATTTGCGTGCACAGTCCGGGCGCATTTCCGGAAATTTTTTATGTGAACTAAATAAAACATGGAAATTGGCTTTTAAAATTGAATAAAGTTGACTTTGGTCAACATTCTTGGTAAATGGACCCGGACCCGTGATCCGACGGTCTCGTAGGGTCCGTAGTAAAATATGGGACTTGGGCGTATGCGCGGAATCGAATTCCGAGGTCCCAAGCCCGAGAAATAAATTTTTAAAGAAAATTATTTTCTGGAAAATATAAAGGCTTTTAGAAGTGAATTGATGCATTTTCTTGATGGTATCGGGCCCGTATCTCGGTTCCGGAGCCCGGTACAAGTTTGAAATAATGATTACGTTGAATCTGTAAAATTTGGTAAAGATCGAAATTGGTTTGGTATAAAACGGACCTATAGTTGAGAAAATAGTAATTTTCATATTCTTGAATGATTTCGTGAATTTGAGGTTTAATTCATAGTTATTGATGTTAGTATGGTGATTTGATCGCACGAACAAGTCCGTATGATGTTTTTGGACTTGCGTGCATGTTTGTTTTGGAGCCCCGAGGGCTCGGGTGAGTTTTGGAGAGGCCACGGAGTGAAATTGGACTTAGGAAAACTGCTGTGTGTTGCAGGTCTACAGGCTTCGCAATTGTGAAGCCTGGCTCGCAATTGCGACTAACCATCGCATTTGCGATGACTGGGAAGGGGGGGATGACCTTCGCATTTGCGAAGCTCCAGACGCATTTGCGACTCCAACAGTGTTCGCATTTGCGAACAGTTGTTCGCATTTGCGAGGTTGACAAGGCAGGCCTTACTTCGCACTTGCGAAGCCTTGGCCGCAATTGCGAGTTCGCATTTGCGAACATATCATCGCAAATGCGATATCTCGTGTGTAAATCATAACTTAGCCGAAATTTTTTCATTTTTCAAACCTTTTCAAAACCTAAACTCTCTTGGGCGATTTTTCAAAGGCACTCACTCTTCCAAATCAATTGTAAGTCATTTCTAACTCGATTTCTTTAATCTATAACATCTTTTTACATGATTTCAACTCAAAATCAAGGGTTTTCATGGGAAAAATTGGGAGTTTTGGGTAGAACATAGGATTTTTAAATTTTGAGGATTTGGACCTCGATTTGAGGTCCGATTTCAAAATAAATTATATATTTGAGTTCGTGGGTGAATGGGTAATCGGGTTTTGGTTCAAACCTCGGGTTTTGACCATGTGAGCCCTTGGTCGATTTTTGACTTTTTGGGAAAATCATTGGAAAACCTATTTTCATGCATTAAAATTGATTCATTTAGCATTTATTGATATCGTTAAGTAAATTGTGGCTAGATACAAGCGAATTGGTGGTGGAAACAAGAGGTAAAGCGGTAGTTGAGGCTTGAATTTTGTTCGTGGCATTGACGTAAGTGTTTGGTCTAACCTTAGCTTGAGGGATTAGGAGTTGTGTCTTATTTGTTATGTGTTAATTATTGAGTACAACGTATAGGCATGGTGACGAGTATCTATACGTCGGTGTCAAGCATGCCCGCGAGTCTTATACTATGATAAATGTGACTCCGTTTCGTATTGTTCATGCTTTATATGATGATATCTATTTTTGAACAAGGCTTGTGGAAGTATTATTGGTAATTGAACATTGTAGAGCGTTGGCTCAAGTTGTGAATTGAGTTGTGAAGTAATTGTGGAAAAAAGAAGAGGTTTATGATATTGTCTCCCTTGCCGGGATGTTATTGTTTTGATATTATATCACTTGCGGGGATGTTATTATTCATGATATTGTTTCCCTTGCCGGGATGTGTTTATTCTTGTTGTTGGTTCCCTTGCCGGGATATTGTTGTTTCCTTATTGTTCCTTTGCTGGGATTCTTTTTGTGATTGGTGTTGATTTGTATATTGGGATCGGGTTGCACGCCGCAACAATATTATATTATGGGATCGGGTTGCACGCCGCAACAATATTATATTATGGGATCGGGTTGCATGCCGCAACAAGGAGTAATAAGGGAGGACATGAGGGGTCGGGTTACACGCCGCAACAATAATATTATGGGATCAGGTTGCACGCCGCAATAAGGAGTAATAAGGGAGAACAGGAGGGGCCGGGTTGCACGCCGCAACAATAATATATGGGATCGGGTTGCACGCCGCAACAGTGATATATGATTTGGGTCGGGTTGCACGCCGCAACAGTGATATATGATTTGGGTCGAGTTACACGCCGCAACAGTGATATATGATTTGGATCGGGTTGCACGCCGCAACAGTGATATATGATTTGGATCGGGTTGCACACCGCAACAGTGATATATTATTTGGATCGGGTTGCACGCCGCAACAGTGATATATGATTTGGATCGGGTTGCGCGCCGCAACAATAAAGAATAAAAGTGGTTATAGATTCATTGCTGATTCTTTATTCTGGTTGGCGTGAAATTTAAGATGTTCTTTATGCTTTTCTCCTGAGATTCTGTTGGTACTTGATATTCCCCATAGCATGTTCCCCTTCAAATCCTTAACTACTAGTTCCTGTTATTATTACTTGACGTATATGCTTTAACTGCACAGGTTTATTTGGTAGTCTACTTCACCGAGGTTAGGCTCGACACTTACTAGCACATGGGGTCGGTTGTGCTGTTACTACACTCTGCACTGTGTGCAGATCTCGGTACTGCAGCTGTTGGACCACAGTGAGGTTGCTGCTTCCAGTCCATCAAGCGACCCGAGGTAGTCCTGCAGGCGTCCGCAGGCCTTGGCGTCTCCTTCCATCATTTTCCTTCTGTTTTTTTTTATTTATTCAGAGACAGATTCGTGTATTTCTATTCAGACTTTATTTGTAGTATTCATAGATGGTCCGTGACATTGTGCCACCAGATTCTGTGTAGAGTTGTGCTTAAACTTCCGCAGTTTGTATTAATCTAAACTATCAAATTTCGTCATTCCGCATTGTTTGTGTAATTATTATATCCGCTGCTTTTGTTATGTTGCTTTGAAATTGTTAAGGGATTAAAAATAAAAATGGTTAAATAATTGGAATAATTGCCTTGCCTAGATTTCACTAGTAGGCGCCATCACGACTCCCGGGGGTGGGAAATCCGGGTCGTGACAAGTTGGTATTAGAGCTCTAGGTTGCTTAGGTCTCACAATTCACGGACAAGCTTAGTAGAGTTTGAGGGATCGGTACGGAGACGTCTGTATTTATCCCCCAGAGGCTACAGAGTTAGGAACAATTTCACTTCTATTCTTCTTTGTCGTGCGATTTTGTTCTCTCACTGCTAAATTGAAACCTCTACTCTTGTCCTTTCGTGAATGGCGAGGTCACGTACTGCTTCTTCAGCCGAGCAGCAACACAGACCGGTGATGGATCAGCTACGTCTTCGGAGGCTTTGTGGAGGTTGGATAGGTTTCACCAAGCTCTTCACTACTACTTTTGGTGGTACATCTTCTGAGGATCCCCAAGATTATTTGGACAGCTGTCATGAGGTCCTACGGAACATGGGGATAGTGGAGACCAATAGGGTCGACTTTGCTGCTTTTCATTTGTCTGGACCCGTCGATACCTAGTGGGGAGATTATTGTTTGGCTAGACCAGCTGGGTCACCAGCTTTGACTTGGGATCAGTTCTCAGCTATTTCTGGAGAAATTTCTTCCTATCACTCAGAGGGAGAACTATCGGAGGCAGTTTGAGCGTCTCCAGCAGGGTTCTATGACTGTTACTCAGTACTAGACCATATTTATTGCTTTGGCCCGTCATGCTCTTCTTATACTTCCCACTGAGATAGAGAGAGTGAGGAGGTTCATTGAGGGACTCGTTCAGCCTATTCGACTGCAGATGGCTAAGGAGACGGGGAGCGAGATTTCTTTCCTGGATGCGGCCAATGTGGCCAGGAGAGTTGAGATGGTTTTATTACAGGGGAGTGTTCAGGGGTCTGACAAGAGGCCTCGTCGTTCGGGCAGGTTTAGTGATGCCTCATCTGGAGGCAGAGATTCTTTTGGTAGGGGCCATTCTTCCAGGCCATTTCATTCAGCACTTCAGGCTTCTTACGGTGCTCCAGGTGGTCGTGGTTCTCATATGCAGTATTCCGATCAGTTGCCCTACAGTGCACCGCCAGCTCCTATCAGTGCACCTCCGCTCTAGAGTTTTCAGAGTGGTTATTCAGGCCGTTAGGGTCAGCAGCCGAGGGCTTGTTATACTTGTGGTGATACGAGGCATATTGCTAAATTTTGCCCTCGAGCACTGGGCAGCTCTCAGCATCAGGGTTCCCGTGCCATGGTTCAGGCACCGAGTGTTCCAACGCCCGCTCAGCCAGCTAGAGGTGGAGGTAGAGGTATTAGAGGTGGAGGTCAGGCCGCTAGAGGTGGAGGCCATCCATCAGGAAGCCATCCCAAAGATGTAGTTCAGAGTGGTGGGGCCCAGCCCCGATGTTATGCTCTTCCAGCCAGGCCTGAGGCTGAGGCCTCCGATGTAGTTATCACAGTGATTCCTTGAGTTCTCCTGTATATGTGTCTACACCGATGGGTGATTTTATTGTGATAGATCGTGTCCATCGTTCTTGTATAGTTGTGATTGGGGGTCTTGAGACTCGAGTAGATTTGTTACTTTTCGGATGTGGTTGATTTTGATGTCGTATTGGGGATGGACTGGTTATCACCTTGCCACGCTATCTTGGACTGTCATGCCAAGACTGTGACCTTAGCCTCACCGGGTTTACCTCGTTTAGAGTGGAGAGGGACTTCTGGTCATTCTACCCGTAGGGTTATCTCACATATGAAGGCTCGGCGTATGGTTGATAAGGGATGTTTGGCCTATTTGGCATATGTTCGTGATTCTAGTGCCGAGGTTCCTTCTATGGATTCTGTGCCCGTTGTTCGTGAGTTTCCTGAGGTATTTCCTTCAGACCTGCCGGGTATGCCACCCGACAGGGATATTGACTTCTGCATTGATTTGGCTCCAGGCAGCCCATTTCTATCCCGCCATATCGTATGGCCCCGCCTGAGTTGAAAGAACTGAAGGAGCAGTTGCAAGACTTGCTTGATAAAGGCTTTATTAGACCTAGTGTCTCGCCTTGGGGTGCGCCGGTGTTGTTTGTTAAGAAGAAGAACAGATCGATGAGGATGTATATAGATTACTGACAGTTGAACAAGGTTACAATCAAGAATAAGTATCCATTGCCGAGGATTGTGGATTTGTTTGATCAGCTTCAGGGTGCCAAGGTATTTTCGAAGATTGACTTGAGATCTGGCTACCATCAGTTGAGGATTAGGGCATCTGATGTCCCTAAGACAGCTTTCCGCACTCGGTACGAGCATTATGAGTTCTTGGTGATGTCATTTGGGTTGACAAATGCCCCAACAACTTTTATGGATTTGATGAACCGAGTGTTCAAGCCTTACTTGGATTCATCTGTGATAGTCTTCATTGATGATATTTTGATCTATTCTCGCAGCCGGGAGGAGCATGAGCGGCATCTGAGAGTGGTTCTTCATACTTTGAGAGATAGTCAGTTGTATGCCAAGTTTTCGAAGTGTGAGTTCAGGTTGAGTTCAGTTGTATTCTTAGGTCACGTTGTTTCAGCAGAGGGTATTCATGTGGATCCGAAGAAAATAGAGGCAGTCAAGAACTGGCGTCGACCCACATCAGCTACAGAGATCCATAGTTTCTTGGGTTTGGCGGGCTATTACCGTTAGTTTATGGAGGGGTTTTCATCTATTGCAGCCCCTATGACCAGGTTGACCCAGAAGGGTGCCCAGTTCAGGTGGTCGGATGAGTGTGAGGCGAGCTTTCAGAAGCTCAAGACAGCTTTGACTACGGCGCTAGTGTTGGTTTTGCCCACAGGTTCAGGGCCATATACATTTTATTGTGACGCATCTCGTATTGGACTTGGTGCGATGTTGATACAGGATGGCAAGGTCATTGCTCATGCTTCGCGACAGTTGAAGATTTATGAGAAGAATTATCCAGTTCAAGGTTTGGAGTTAGCAGCCATTATTCACGCGCTGATGATTTGGAGGCACTATCTGTATGGCATGTCATGTGAGGTGTTCACGGATCACAAGAGTCTACAGTATTTGTTCAAGCAGAAGGAGCTAAACTTGAGGCAGAGAAGGTGGTTGGAGCTATTGAAAGACTACGATATCACCATCTTATATCATCCGGGGAAGGCCAATGTGGTGGCCGATGCTTTGAGTAGAAAGTCAGCCAGTATGGGCAGTCTTGTGTATATTCCGGTCGGTGAGAGACTGCTTGCTTTGGATGTTCGGGCTTAGGCCAGTCAGTTCGTGAGGTTGGATATTTTTGAGCCCAGCCATGTGTTAGCTTACACAGCCGCTCGTTCTTCATTATTTGAGTATATCCGAGATCGGCAGTATGATGATCCTCATTTGTGTGTCCTTAGAGACACAGTTCGGCACGGAGGTGCCAAGCAGGTTACAGTTGGAGATGATGGAGTCTTGAGGATGCAGGGTCGTATTTGTGTGCCTAATGTGGATGGGCTTCGTGAGTTGACTCTAGAGGAGGACCATAGTTCCCTGTACTCTATTCATCTGGGTGCCGCTAAGATGTATCAGGATTTGCGGCAGCATTACTGGTGGAGGAGGATGAAGAAGGATATTGTTGCCTATGTAGCTCGGTGTTAGAATTGTCAACAGGTAAAGTACGAGCATCAGAGACCTGGTGGTTTGTTCCAAAAGATTGAGATTCCTGAGTGGAAGTGGGAGCGTATCACTATGGACTTTGTTGTTGGACTCCCACGGACTTAGAGGAAGTTCGACACAGTATGGGTTATTGTTGATAGGCTGACCAAGTCAGCGCATTTCATTCATGTGGTAGTTTCTTATTCTTCTGAGAGGTTAGCTGAGATCTATATCCGGGAGATTGTTCGTCTTCATGGTGTGCTCGTGTCTATCATTTCTGACCGAGGTACGCAGTTTACCTTACATTTCTGGAGGGCAGTTCAGCGAGAGTTGGGCACACGGGTTGAGTTGAGCACAACATTTCATCTTCAGACGGACGGGCGGTCCGAGCGTATTATTCAAATTTTGGAGGATATGCTCCGAGCTTGTGTTATTGACTTTGGAGGCTCGTGGGATCAGTTCTTGCCTTTAGCGAAGTTTGCCTACAACAACAGCTACCAGTCGAGCATCCAGATGGCTCCTTATGAGGCTTTATATGGTACGCGGTGTCGGTCGCCGGTTGGATGGTTTGAGCCGGGAGAGGCTCGGTTATTGGATACGGATCTAGTACAGGATGCCTTGGACAAGGTCAGGATTATTCAAGATAGGCTTTGTACAGCTCAGTTCATGCAAAAGAGTTATGCCGACCGTAAGGTTCGTGATGTGGCATTCATGGTCGGCGAGCGGGTGTTGCTTCGGGTATCGCCTATGAAGGGCGTGATGAGATTTGGGAAGAGGGGCAAGCTTAGCCCTAGATTCATTGGCCCATTTTAGATTCCTGATCGAGTGGGAGAGGTGGCTTATAGACTTGCATTGCCGTCGAGTTTATCAGTCGTGCATCCAGTGGTTCATGTGTCCATGCCTCGAAGTATCACGGTGATCCATCCCACGTGTTAGACTTCAGCACTGTCCAGTTGGACAAGGACTTGTCCTATGAGGAGGAGCCGGTAGCTATTCTAGGCCGGCAGGTTCGTCAGTTGAGATCGAAGAGTTTCCCTTCTGTTCGTGTTCAGTGGAGAGGTCAGCCTGTTGAGGTAGTGACCTGGGAGTCCGAGTCCGATATGCGGAGCCGATATCCCCATCTTTTCTCCGACTCAGGTACTTCTTTCTTATGTCCGTTCGAGGACGAACGGTTGTATTATAGGTGGAGGATGTGATGACCCAAAAAGTCATCACTCATTTTGAAAGTAAATTTTGTGTTCCGAGGCCTTAGAAGCCTCCCTTTTCTCACCTCGATTTGCGTGCGCAGTCCGTGCGCGTTTTCGGAAAGTTTTTATGTGAAAACAAAGTAAAACATGGAAATTGGCTTTTAAAATTGAATAGAGTTGACATTGGTCAACATTCTTGGTAAACGGACCCGAACCCGTAATCCGACGGTCTCGTAGGGTCCGTAGTAAATATGGGACTTGGGCGTATGTCCGGAATCGAATTCCGAGGTCCCAAACCCGAGAAATAAATTTTTAAAGAAAATTATTTTCTGGAAAATATAAAGGTTTTTAGAAGTGAATTGATGCATTTTCTTGATGGTATCGGGCCCGTATCTTGGTTCCGGAGCCCGATACAAGTTTGAAATAATGATTACGTTGAATCTGTAAAATTTGGTAAAGATCGGAATTGGTTTGGTATAAAACGGACCTATAGTTGAGAAAATAGTAATTTTGATGTTCATGAATGATATCGTGAATTTGAGGTTTAATTCATAGTTATTGATGTTATTATGGTGATTTGATCATACGAGCAAGTCCGTATGATGTTTTTGGACTTGCGTGCATGTTTGGTTTGGAGCCCCGAGGGCTCGGGTGAGTTTTAGATAGGCCACAGAGTGAAATTGGACGTAGGAAAACTGTTGTGTGTTGCAGGTCTACAGGCTTCGCGCGATTGCGAGCTCGCATTTGCGATGACTAGGAAGGGGGATGACCTTCGCATTTGCGAAGCTCCAGTCGCATTTGTGACTCCAACAGTGTTCGCATTTGTGAATGGTTGTTCACATTTGCGAGGTTGACAGGGCAGGCCTTACTTCGCAATTGCGAAGCCTTGGCCGCAATTGCGAGTTCGCATTTGCGAACATATCATTGCAAATGCGATATCTGCGCATGTGTAAATCATAACTTAGCCGAAATTTTTTTATTTTTCAAACCTTCTCAAAACTAAACTCTCTTGGGCGATTTTTCAAAGGCACTCATTCTTCCAAATCAATTGTAAGTCATTTCTAACTCGTTTTCTTTAATCTATAACATCTTTTTACATGATTTCAACTCAAAATCAAGGGTTTTCATGGAGGAAATTGGGTGTTTTGGGTAGAACCTAGGATTTTCAAATATTGGGGATTTGGACCTCGATTTGAGGTCCGATTTCAAAACAAATTATATATTTGAGTTCGTAGGTGAATGGGTAATCGGGTTTTGGTTCGAACCTCGTGTTTTGACCATGTGGGCGCGGGGTCGATTTTTGACTTTTAGGGAAAATCATTGGAAAACATATTTTCATGCATTAGAATTGATTCATTTAGCATTTATCGATATCGTTAAGTAAATTGTGGCTAGATACAAGCGAATTGGTGGTGGAAACAAGAGGTAAAGCGGTAGTTGAGGCTTGAATTGTGTTCGTGGCATTGAGGTAAGTGTTTGGTCTAACCTTAGCTTGAGGGATTAGGAGTTGTGTCTTATTTTCTATGTGTTAATTGTTGAGTACGACGTATAGGCATGGTGACGAGTATCACACCTCCTTTTTCCTACACCTGTGAGGGTGTAAAGGAGTTTTTCCAATTAAAGGACAGTCGGAACGGGATTTATTATTAACATTCAGAGTCGCCACTTGGGAGATTAATGGTGTCCCAAGTCACCGGTTGAATCCCGATCCGAGGAAATTATGACTCTGTTAACAGTCCGCGAACCAGAAATCCAAGTAAGGAGTTCTGTTAACCCGGGAGAAGGTGTTAGGCATTCCCGGGTTCCGTGGTTCTAGCACGGTCGCTCAACTGTTGTATTTGATTTTATCTGATTTCAAATCATGTTCTAGCTTATGTGCTTTTATCAGTCAAACGCTTTTATTTTTATTTTTAATAAGAATTGCAACGTCGTGAAAACGCATCTCGAATCACGTCGCACCAATGCACCCGTGATTGTTAACACATTTCGACTTCGTTGAGATTTGGATTTGGGTCACATAAATGTGCACCCGAATTTAGGAAAGTAATATTATTAAAATACGCGCCTACAGCAACTACGCGTTATCATCTTTGGGGAAAACCGTGAAATTCGCTAAACGGCTCGTCCCGGAGTCTAAAGATTAATAAAATATTTATTGAGGGCCTCGTAATTTGTGTATTTTGTTTGGCGAGGCTCATCTCATTTATTATTTAAAGGCAAACCTAAAACAACTATGGTTCTCTATTTACTTGTCTCTAGTAATGGAGGAAAAAGTCCTACTTAATTCATTATTGGGCTGAGTGGTAATTATGCATCACAGTCCAGCCATTGGGCTCTAAGATAAGCCCAACGAGGGGAAAATACATTCAGGTCTGCACGCTTTCAACTGGTCCATCAAACGCCTTGGTCCAGGCCCAAACGAGAATGGAGTCAAAACTGAGCCTGGGCCTATGCCAAACCAATCAGAACCTCAAATCGACAAATGTAAATCTGCTGAGTTACTTCAGGCTATTTTAATTGTATTCAATGACTTATACAAGGAAGAACAAAGTATACTTATTTATTTGCCTACTGGTGCGTTCCTAGATGTCACTAACGGTGAAAATCACACCAGAGGAAGCATCAAATTGCATGTTAAATGCAATGCACGTGACTGGTACACTAGAGTGGCCATCAATTACAACAGACTGTTAGAGTTGTGTAAGCTCAGCATGAGTAGTGCAAATACCCTGGCTTAATATTAACAGGCCTATTCGAATTAATACAACGGGGCTGCAGTTTTACAATAAAACAGGCTCATATTCAGGACTTCTAGTTCTTAACCTTTATATGCAGTATTCAGATATTGAGAACATGAACTACAATCAATTTCAAATGTCTCAACAGTATCGAAAACAGTCTGATCCAGTCTTAATTACACAGTCCAGATTTATACACATACAAATCGATTCTAAACTATGCTGTACAATTAAATTTAACGCCTATTTAACTACCAACACCCCACAGTCCAGGCAGCATATTTCAGGATCAAATAGGTGAGTAATTGTATTCCATTTCAAGCTCAAAGTTACAGCAGAGTAGATTCAAGCGTGTACCTGGAAGTCAATGATCAATAAGAAGAAGAAAAGATCAGCAGCAGTAACAGTTCTCAGCAGCAACCCAGGAATAAGTTCAAAATTCAGTAATAAATCAGTTGACACAGCAAATTCAGGAACAGATTTGAAACTCCAGCGATAGATCAAACACAACAACAATTTCTATCACTGAAGCAACCCAAAACCAGCTCGAATACCCAGAAATGAACACAGGAAAGCAAAACACTCAAACTAAGATCACAGTTGACTCTAATCTCCCAAATCCACTGCCTAGATGACTCAAACTGTCTTCAATCCTCAAATATTGAACAAAACACAAGGAAATTCAAGTAGCTTTCATCCTATATGAGCTAGAGAATTGAATTCAATGATCGAATCTGAAAATGACCTAAGTAACACTAATGTAACAGTAATTTTTGGGATTTTTCTATTAGATTTCTATTGTTTTTGGATTTTTGAAGGTTTGAATTTCAAATCAGATCTGAAATTGGAGAGGAAATTTTGGGAAAGAAATTTTGGAGTTGAAAAACCCTCCTCCTTCAAGGCAGAATACACTGCCTTTTATAGGCAGAATTTCAGGAGTATTTTCGATTTGCAGTTGCC